>NW_006383005.1:1522105-1525727 GCF_000327345.1 Myotis davidii
AGTGAGGAAGAAGAAAAATAATGGGGGGGGGGTGAGGGGGAGGAGGAGGAGAAAAAACAGGGCCCTGCCTGTTTTTTAGAGTGTCATCTCGATATACCAAAGTTGTGGGTTTGCTCTTCTGGTGAGGGCACATACAGGAAACAACCAATGAGTGCATAAATAAGTGGAACAACAAATCAATGTTTCTCTCTTTCTCTTTCTCTTTCTCCCTTTCCCTCTCCCTCTCCCCCTTTTCCCCTCCTCTAAAAAAAATAAAAATAATTTAAAAGGAGAGACAGTAATAATGTGGATCAACTTCATTCACAATGATAGAATGTTTAATCTGTAAACAGATTTAAAAGTACTTTGGATCCACAAAAGATACTCTTATCACAGGATGGAAAGGAAAGCAGGAGTCCTGAACAAGAAGCTTTGTCAGCTCTTGTGCTGATAAAAATAGTCAAGATCCAGCTGACACAGCCAGTATAAGCAGTTTGGGTCTGTCTACAGGATACACAAAGCTTATTGATTTCCTATTTGATTAAACTCTCAACTTTTTAATGATGAGAAATCTTTCATCAAAAGTTGGCAAATTCTCACGTAAGTCTCTGGGACAGCTTCCTTACAAAACTAGAAAAAGTTCAAAACACTGGTGAAGAAGTACGGAGGTATCCTGACCAGGAACTTACCGAGAAATGCAATACTGTGTCTCTGTATTAATAATGAGATAGTCACACAACTGCATAGCAAGAAAAATCCAATTATTATTTCCCTCTGGATTTCCTACACTGTGGAAGCCTTCTTGATTTGGACCCTGCGACTTATAAGCACAATTCTAAACAAAAATTAGACATTGCTTGTTTCCATGGCTCCTCTCCCTAATGAATTCAGCCCATCAACCATAGTACTCCCCAGAATATTAGACCAGTTATCCAGAAGTCATTGCCCAGAAATCAGCTCCTCACTTACTGTACTGTCCAAAACTACAACACTTCAAAAACCATCAGAGACATTTCAGGGTTATTACTGAGCGTTACTGTTTTTGGAGTCATAATCCTGAAGTAATCCCTACTTTAGCTCAGATGTTGAATGATGGGATGAGAAAAACCTTTTCCATTTGATAGAACAGAGCTACAAGGAGAGTTTGCTGTGTCAATATGGGTGTTTACAAGCATTACAAATACCAAAGAACGTCCGGCTGGAGTGGCTCAGCGGTTGAGCATGGATCAATGAACCACGACGCCACCCTGCAATTTCCAGTCAGGGCACCTGCCTGAGTTGCAGGCTCAATCCCCAGTAGGGGACCTGCAGGAGGCAGCCAATTGATGAGTCTCATCATTGATGTTTCTATATCTCTCTCTCCCCCTGCCTTCCTCTCTGAAATCAATAACAACATGTTTTCAAAAACAAGAAAACAAATATCAAGGAACAAAGTGGGCTTATAGGGGTCTCTATGGATATGTCCCCATGTCTACGCTTCTGGTCAACATGCAAACTGAAAACTTGGTGGCACTTCTGGTGAGAAAGGAAAACCTTATTTAACTTCTAGCTCAGAGCAAATGAAAGTACAGAATCGTCGGAAACAGTCATTGAGGAAGCAACTGAGGAGTCAACAATAAGACAGAACTCTGATGTTGCCACAACAGAAGCTAACTGGTTTCCTCTGACCTGTTTCTCATTTAATTCAGAGCTGTTTAGTTGTCTAGCACTGCATTAACTGAGAAAATTTGTAAGAAAACTGCTACACACAACCTTTGAAGAAAAGCCTTCATAAACTGACGTTTCAGTAGAAAACTCTGCATGTCCTTGACTTGTTCCCTCCTTTAGGAAGGTGCTCCTACGCTGGATGTTCACAGGGAGGCCAGCTTTTTCAAGTTTGCTTCCCTATCTTATGCTGGTCTCGCTTTTGCACTGAGTGCAAGACCAGTAGTGGATGGGAGACCCCACAGTGCCAGAAACAGTTTTTTTACTTTGGCTTCTCAGTTTCCACTTTGCCTCTGCTTCTACCAGGGCCATGTGCTCGGGTGTTTTTTCTTTCCTGTGTGAATGGATCAATGTAATAAACCTGACAACGGAGGGAGGGGTGGGGGAGGGCAATATGGCAGGTCTGACAAGCTCAGTGACCAAAAGTAACCACACAGGATGGTCTGAGCACAAGCTCCTACCTGGGCAGGTCACAGCAGGTGATGTCCCAGGCCTGGAGCAAGGGCTAACATTTACCTTAAAAGTGAGCCATGACCATTCTTTTTACTCAGTTAGGGTAACATACCATTAAAATGTCAGAGTAATTTTCTTTTCCAGATCCCCTCAAAGTCACACCCACAGGCACCAGAACATGAAACCACCAGCGCAGGAGACCACAGCACCCCTCGTGGCTATCTGGTTCCCGCATACCATCCCAATGGGCTGTCAATGTTAATTATTAACTATCCTGTACCCACCAATGTAAAATACGTCCGTTTCTCTGTTTTGCTTTTTATCCAATCCTAGAGATTTTTCTGCTTTACATTCTCCCGCCTCTTTCACCTGTCACTAGACTTCATGTACCTTTCTTTTCTCCTGATCCCAACGGCATAAAAGGAACTACCAAACTGCCATTCTCCAGAGCATTTTCTTAATCCGCTGAGATCTTGCTTCCAGGCACCTGCTATAAAACTTAGTTCAAATAAACTCCTATAACACTTTCCTATAGGTTTCAACGTTCTTTCCTGGACACTTGCTGTAATTATCCATCCCCATTCCAGCTAGTTTCCTCGGCTGACAAGTCCGTCTGCTTGTGGACAACACAGAAAGCACACGCCGGGAGCCCGACTGACCAGGGTTAGAGTGAGGGCTCCCCACTTCCTAGTCGTGACATTAGGCAGCTGATTTCAGCTTCCTGGGCCTCTGTGTTCTCACCTGTGAAATGGAGGTTAACACCTGCCTCAGGGAGAGGTGTGGAGCAGCCACCCTGAACCTGAATTAGTAACTGCACTCACCAAAGTTCATCGCCCCTGGTCCTCCCATTACACTGTTCAAGGCACTTTCAACAGCAGCCCAAACTGCACACATTGAGCCTCTACTCTCCTATACAATAAAAGCCTAATATGCAAATCAACAAAAAAACAGCAGAACTGCCGGTCACTATGACACACACTGACCACCAGGGGGCAGATGCTCAACACTGGAGCTGCCCCCAGCCCACAGGCCCCAGGCCAGCCAAGGTGGATGCCAGCAGCCCCCTCCACCCCATCCCCCCACTGCCACGTCCCCTACCCCCACATTGCCCCAGAGGTCTCTCCACAGATTGGCCCTGATCGCCAGCTCCTGGTAGGGGCCCTACCCATACCCAAATTTCGTGCACCAGGCCTCTAATAGTTTCTATTGGCCCTTGGAGGGCTGTGATACTGAAAATACAGGAAATAGCTTCCTGGTCTGAGGCGCTCACAGGGTAGTCAGGGAGACAGCGTCCCCTTACAACAGCCTGCAGCAAAGACAACAGCAGTGGAAGGAAGGGGCAGAGGGTCCACAAAAGTAGGGACACAGAGTCCAGGGGCGAACAAAACCTAACGCGCGGGACACCGGTCCTCGCGCCTCACGCTTGGTGTCCCGCCCCGCCCGGCGGAGGCCTCCCCCGGGGCGCCCAGGCGGGAGAAGGCAGAAA
>NW_006383005.1:1525870-1527009 GCF_000327345.1 Myotis davidii
GCGGCGGTTTGCCGAGCCCGGGGACGCTGTTGGAAAGGGCCCTGGCGGGGAATGCGGGGCCGAGGCGTGTGCAACACGGGGCAACCTCCGCTTCTTTCCCTGGCGTCAGTCTTCCAGTCTCACGACATTGACGGACGGCGGGCAGGGAGGGACACCAGGGGTGGGGAGAAGGGACCTGAGGGGTGGGCGCGGGGTCCGCCCGCTCGCCCGGAAATGGGAGTGCAGGTGGGCGCTTGCAGCCGGGGCCGCGCCGGAAAGGCGGCGGCGAGGGAGGGTTGTATCTCCGACCTTGAGGGCCCCGCAGGCCCCGCCCCCAGAACTTAAGCCGCCGGGGCGGCTTCCGCAGACCCCACTGCACGCCCGGCCGACCGCGCCCTCGCACACCATCTGCGCTCCCTCTCCGCGCCCGCCCACAGCCAGAGCCACCCGCACGCTCGTCTCGTGTTCTCCCTGCGGCCCGGTGAGCCCGGCCCCGGCCCGCCCAGGCTGCTCCTGCTGCACATGCTCCGCGCCTGCTACCGCGCCTCCCTTTCCTTGCTAGTAATTTCCCTTCTCTGCTCCCAACTATTTTGTATTTTCCCTCTCGGTCCGTCCTTTATCTCTCACCCTTTTCCTATCTCGCCTTTGTTCTTTACCTCCCGCGTTCAGTGAGCTGTAATTTAAACCTTCACCCCCCACTCCCTTCCCTCGGCCAGAATGCCAGCCCTGACGGGTGGGGACCTTCTGGTGCATCCGCGATGACCAGGAGGACCTCACCCTTTCCCGGGGGCTCCAGGCCTTTGTCGGAGCTACTTCCGCGTGGAGCGGCTTTGAGCTGCTTGAACCGGCCGCTGCTGGGCCTGATCCCGGCTCCTCTAGCCTCCTGGTAGCCCTGCTCTGGGTCCTGGTGGACTCATCGAGTCTCTCTTGACCCTTCCTGACACCCCCTGTCCCCCCCCCACACACACACACCTGCTCAGCAGTCTGCTGACGGGTGGGGGATGCTTTCCAGAGACCGTGGGCCCCAGAACAGAAGCCCGGGCGAGATCCGATGTGGGTGCTCAGCAGACAGGGAGGGAGGATTCCCGGGGTCAGTTCCTCCCCCCATTGTGTGCCCTGAATTGGTCCCTGGGGAAATGGCCCCTGCCCCCCCCCCCCAC
>NW_006383005.1:1527043-1531343 GCF_000327345.1 Myotis davidii
CCGGTGCCCTGTCCTTCCTAGGGTGGGGTCCTTTTAGGTGAATTTCCTTCTGAGTTTCCTCTTCTTTGCCGGTATTCACAGGACACATAGTATGACCTTTAGGTGTTTCGTCTCCCGGCCATTTTCTATGGGAAACCAACAGGACCGGACCATGAAAGCTACTGGCAGCTTTGAAGAATGGGACGCCTTTAGAGAAGCTTGATCTTGGAGGCCTCCGCGTGAGACCTTACAGAGCCGGGTGAGAGTCCAGTCGAAGGGGGGTCGCCTGCTGCCTCCCAGCCCCAGGGCCTGGGGTGGAGGTGGGGAGTCAGCAAGACATTAACAGAAATAACTGCGCCACCGCCGCCCCAGGGAAGTCACT
The DNA here is from genome assembly GCF_000327345.1 of Myotis davidii. Classification (NCBI taxonomy): domain Eukaryota; kingdom Metazoa; phylum Chordata; class Mammalia; order Chiroptera; family Vespertilionidae; genus Myotis; species Myotis davidii. The sequence goes on from NW_006383005.1 coordinate 1,527,405, forward strand.
CTTCAGAGTTCACAACCCTCATGTATCCCTGCTCTCGTTCTGGCTCGTGGGCCGACCCTGACAAGCCAAGGATAATGGTCCCCCTTATCACAGGAGGAAATTGAGCCCCCGGTGGGACAGTGGTTAGCCCTGGGTGACCTGGGAGTCAGCAGAAGAGGAACCGATTGTTCTAACTACATGGGGTTTTACTTCAGTTTTGACTGCCCCCGAGACTGAAACTGGTCATAAGATACATTGCTTTTGGACATCGAAACTGGTGATTTGCCAGGGACTGCAAAATATGATTAATTCTTTCTAGGCCTGAGTTTTACTCACCCTTTTTAGGAGGGTCTTTAGCAGAGGTGGCCTTTAACCCCATACCATGCCCCTAAAGGACCTGACTTGTGGCAAACCCAAGGCAACATTCAAAATGGCAGCTGAGTCTTTGTGTGCTTGTCTTTGAGGTGAGACTCATGTCCTCATGCCTCAGATGCCCGGAGAAGGGGTGCCACTTGGCTTTACTTTCTCAGGACTGCCATATTGGCACGAGAGAATCTGGCTGTTGGACTCTGTTGTGAAAGGCCCTGCTTGTGCCTGGGGCTGAGAAAACCACAGGAAAGTAATGAGCTGGGCACAGTACAAAGCAAATAGCCTAAGCTTGGGAGCCTGTAGACATAGCTGTCTTACTAAGTCCCCTCCTCATATGGAAGTAAGGGTGGCCACCTCGCAGGGCTGCTCTGAGGGCCAAGGGACCAATAGAGTGCCCCAGGTGGTGGGGTGGAGCACCTCCTGGGGGATGAGGGTAGCAGAGCGGGGAAGCCAGGGAGGCTGAAGCACCTTAATCCTCCACCCTTTGTGCCATTTGAGTGCCCACCTTAACTGAGCCTCAAGTGGGCCAGGCTCCAGGAAAGGGAAAGTACGCCCCGCCCTGTAGGAGCTCCTGATGCAATGGGGTGGTGAGTAGGCTCCGGATTTCCCTGTTTGCCCCTGCCACCTGGGCCTGTTTGCCCCTGCCACCTGGGCCTGTTTGCCCCTGCCACCTGGGCGGGGAAGCCCAGGAGGAAGCAGCTTGTGAGCTGTTTGTTTCCATGGGTCTGTGTGTTCACAGCTGACTCCCACCAGATCCTCCCTTTGCTGGTCAGCTCTTGCCTCCTGGCCCCAGCAACAGAGGCAGCCAATCAGACTGGGTTCAGAGCAGCTGCTCCTATGAAATCAGAGAAGTGAGCTCAGGTCGTCCTCCCCCACGGGTGCTGGGCTCACTTCCTCCCTTCTGCAGCGGGGGAGGGAAGGGCGTTGTTCCAACTCTAAGAACAAAATGTGCTTTTGGTTTCCTGTGTCACTCTATCTCTGACTTGCATCTCCCCACCCCCATCTCTCTTGTGGTGATGTTGTGGGTCCCCCGATGGAGGAGAGTCGGTTTTCCCTGAATCACCCAGTAGGGCAGGGGAAGAAAGTTGAGCACCTAGAACAGGGGTGGGCAAACTTTGACTCAAGGGCCACAATGGGTTCTTAAACTGGACCGGAGGGCCGGAACAAAAGCATGGATGGAGTGTTTGTGTGAACTAGTATGAATTCAAAGTAAACATCATTACATAAAAGGGCACGGTCTTTTTTTTTTTTTTTAGTTTTATTCATTTCAAACGGGCCGCATCCGGTCCGCAGGCCATAGTTTGCCCACAGCTGACCTAGGCACTACTCTCAGCCCCGAGAATTGCCTAGGATCCTTCAAGGTCCAGCTAATTGTTACCTTGCCTAAGTCTTCTGATGACCCACTCTTCCAGAGTTAGCTATTACCTCCTCTGCAGTTTGACAGTATGTCCTGCAAGCCCTAATGCAGCTTGAATCACCTGCCTACTCCATGTGCCAGACAGTCAGCCCCCTTTAGGGTAGATACTGTCTCCTGCATCTCGGTGAACCAGGACCTACCTCGGTTCTTGTTGAAAGAATGATTCAGGAGAACCCACGCTGTGCGAGGGCTGGGGAAAGAATGAGACTGATGGGATGGGAAGAAACTGAATACCCGTTCCTTTTCTTACAGACTTAGACAATTCCAGACCCTTAGGAATCTCTTGTTTAAGAAACCCAGGTGGAAGCCTTCAGGTTTATGCCTGTCAGGTCTTGGTCTGGCTGAAACCTTCTCCTCACATGTGCCCTTCAGACAGATCCGCAGACGCAGGAATGTGGACTTCATGCATGAAATCTCTGGGCCCAGCAGATGGAGGTCTGGGCCAGGGCCTATTTGAGGCAACAGTAGAATATCTGAGATCCAGATTTTCCCAGTAGTGAAAGCTCTTCACAAAATTTGGACTCCTTGGGCAGGAATTGCTTCTTCAGCCCCTATTTGAGTACCTCCAGAGCTCACTGCGATTTTCCCTTAGGGTTACTCTGGTCCTTGTTTAGGAAGATGTTGCTGTCAGAGAAGGTAGGAGTCAGGGTGGTGAGCAGGGAAATTGATGGGGCTTCTCTCTCCTTGGTTAGATTCCGGCAGAGTTCCTCTATCTCGTCTTGTTGCTGGTTGAAGTTGCCCCCTTCTCCAACTTTTCTTCATCTCCTGGAAGACAGCAGAAAATTGGCATCATGGTTGGGTTTAAGGCCACAGATGTGCCCCCTACTGCCACTGTGAAGTTCCTGGGGGCTGGCACAGCTGCCTGCATTGCAGATCTCATCACCTTTCCCCTGGATACTGCTAAAGTCCGGCTGCAGGTGAGGGGATGAAGCCTAGGAATCCTATCTCGTCTGTTCTCTCCCCAAGACACAGACTCCTCAAGGGCCAGTGGGTTTGGGTCTGTAAACTTGGGAGCATGGGTATGCCGACCTGTCTATTCCTGTACCTGTCTTGGCCTTGCAGATCCAAGGAGAAAAGCAGGGGGCAGTGCGAGCTGCAGCCAGTGTCCAGTACCGCGGCGTGCTGGGCACCATCCTGACCATGGCGCGCACCGAGGGTCCCCGCAGCCTCTACAATGGGCTAGTCGCCGGCCTGCAGCGCCAGATGAGCTTTGCATCTGTCCGCATCGGCCTCTACGACTCTGTCAAGCAGTTCTACACCAAAGGCTCTGAGCGTAAGTGTGGAGCTGGGCTGTAGACTCCTTAGCCTTTTCTTCTCAGTCGTGATTGATCTAGTTCATTTCGCTGCCTAGCTCCTTTAGGGCCCTGATTCTGATGATTTCTGAGCTTTTGGGCTGTGCCAGCTCTGAGTAGGGCGTCCTCCTATGATAATCCTCACAACCACTTTGAGAGTAGGTGGTATTCCATGTTACAGATGAAGAGGCTGAGCCTTGCTGGGGTAGCATGGGAGGAAGGACTTAGTCACAGGCACACAGAGGGAAGCGAAAAAACACACCCAGGACTTTAGCTTCCTAAGGCCAGCACTCTTGTTTCTTCTCAGCGTGCCATGTCCACCCTCTGTTTTACACATGTGGAAACTCAGGGCCCAGATTAAAGGTTGACTTTTCCTAAGATCACGTGGCAGGGAGAAGTAGATCAAGTCTTATGTGTCCCAATCCTTGGAAAAGCCACTTCTCTCTGAACCTAGGTTTTCTCATTTGTTTGATGTGAGGAATTCTTAGAGGAAGAGCTGGTCTGGATCCTATTCCCAAAAGGCAAGAGACAGTGTATTTGGTGAGGAAAGGCAGAATGAGTGCAAGCCCAGCTGGACACTGACCTTCCTGGTTCTCCCACAGATGCCGGCATCGGGAGCCGCCTCCTGGCAGGCAGCACCACAGGTGCCCTGGCTGTGGCTGTGGCCCAGCCCACGGATGTGGTAAAGGTCCGGTTCCAGGCTCAGGCCCGGGCTGGAGGTGGCCAGAGATATCAAAGCACTGTTGATGCCTACAAGACCATTGCCCGAGAAGAAGGGTTCCGGGGACTCTGGAAAGGTGTGTACCAGATGTTTCTTCTTTCCCTTTTTCTTCTTCGTCTCCCCTATTCCTCACGTAGACGCTCCTTCCTTCCGTAGCGACC
>NW_006383005.1:1531376-1542721 GCF_000327345.1 Myotis davidii
ATGTGTGTACCAGCTTTTTTTTCTTTTTCTTTTTCGTCTCCCCTATTCCCTGGTCTCACGTAGACGCTCCTTCCTTCCGTAGGGACCTCTCCCAATATTGCCCGTAATGCTATTGTGAACTGTGCTGAATTGGTGACCTACGACCTAATCAAGGATGCCCTCCTGAAAGCCAACCTCATGACAGGTGAGTTAGGGTAAACGGTTCTGGGTCTCACCCTTCCCCCAGCCCAGGATCAGATGTGGCAATCTGGTTGCCCGAAAGCCACATCTTTTCATCCTGTTTCTTCTTGGCTTGTAGAATGAGGTCCTCTCACTAGCATATTGAAGCCAAGTGGAATGAAGTTCCCACTTTGCACACTGAGGCTTTGAGGCCAGGCGGGCAAAATGACTTTTAGCTTCTCAGGAGGGGTCCCAGTTGAAGTCTGTCTCTCTAAAATCACAAGACCCCAGCTACTTACTTAAATAACCTCTTTCCTTCTGGAATGATGGGGCGAGGAGTTCTGACCCCCTTGCCTGCTCCTCCTCCTCAACAGATGACCTTCCTTGCCACTTCACTTCTGCCTTCGGGGCAGGTTTCTGCACCACCATCATTGCCTCCCCTGTCGACGTAGTCAAGACGAGATATATGAACTCTGCCCTTGGCCAGTACAGCAGCGCTGGCCAATGTGCCCTCACCATGCTCCAGAAGGAGGGTCCCCGAGCCTTCTACAAAGGGTGAGTCTGTGATCCACCCCACCCAATTGCAGGCCTCCTATTACACCTGGAACTGAGTAGCAACCAGTATCAAACTTTCTGATCACGGTCCTGGTATTTCATCGGCATTCTTTCGTGCTCATAACTCCTTCCTCTCAGAGTTGCTGTCTGCTTTGTGGGTATTTAAATGGAGACTCCCAGGGCATTCTTGCTACAGCTACACAGCTGTGAGGCCCTGGGCCCTCCCAACCTCCTTTGGGACAAAGCACTGGGTTGGATTGGATGCCAGGGCCCAGTGGGGTGAGCAGGAGGTGGAAGTGTCCCCTGTGACCTGTGTTTTCTCCCTTCTAGGTTCATGCCTTCCTTCCTCCGTTTGGGTTCCTGGAACGTGGTGATGTTTGTCACCTATGAGCAGCTGAAACGGGCCCTCATGGCTGCCTGCACTTCCCGGGAGGCTCCCTTTTGAGCCTCTCCTGCTGCCATCCTGACCACCTCTGGCTTGGCTTCAGCTCTAGCCAGGCCCTCCTTTTCCTCCTCCCCTCCTTCCCTTCCCTCACTCCCTACCCTTTCCTCCCATTTCTACCATCTCCCTTCCCTCTCCCCACATTTTTACCTCTCCTCCCTACCTCATCTCCCCATTGCCTCTCAGTCCTGGTGGAATTGACCCCAATTGTCACCAACCAGGATCCCAAGCCCCTCAGACCCTTGAGAAGTTCAGCCCATCTCTTTATCTTGTTCCCAACCTAAGCCAGCACGTCATCCATAAAACAAGCTCAATCTTGGTGTCTCCTCCCTCTCTTATAGCTGTTAGCAGAGGTCTTAGTTTGATGGGCCCTTTGTGACCTGGTGTCAGTGGGGAAGCCACCCTAACTTGAAAGGGGTGGTGTAACCCACTTTCCACCTCCAGTATCCAATCTGGGGCCCATGGACGTCATCTAGTCTGTTTCTCTTTCCAGAACAGGCCTGGTGTTGAGGTAGCAAGAGAAGGAGTGGTGGCTGCTGTCACCAGCTCCTTGAGCTTTCTCCCAGTGCTTGGTACTCCATTTGCCTTTCTCGCCCCTCAGCTGGCCCCAGGCCTGCTGATCCGCAAAATGAGTGTTCCTGTCTGCTCTGCATCTCCTGTGCTTCTTGGAAGATTTAGAGGAACTTGGGAATCAGATGCTGTGGGCTTACTTTATTCCATTTTATAAATGGGAAACCGACCTCCCCAAAGTCCCAGACCTAGTGAGGGCGAGTTGGGCTGCCTCCCATCCTCCAGGTTCCCATCCTTGGGAGACAGTGTTGCTGCTCTGGGGGGGCAGGCCGCCGGGCAGACATCTGGCCTCAGCCTGAGGGTACTCTACACTTGGAGTCTCACCCTCTTCCTGGGCTAGAGATCCCAAGGAAGCAATGACAAGCCCTGGCTTAGCTGCATTGGGGTTGACACATTTCTGTCCCTCTTCCTACCACCTGTCCTCAGGCAGGAAAGCAGGTGGGCAGGTCTACTTTTGTTTCAAGGGGTCAGGGACTGAGGTCCTAAAATCTCAAATATCTCATGCAGGGCTGAGCCTTTAGAATTAAGCCCACCAGACCCATCATAGATGTCTGAAGAATCTGAGGGCTGAGACAGGTCATGCCGGCAAGGACACAGGACCTCAGCAGCTGATCTTGGACTCCTCCCTCCCCCGTGGACACCTGTTGGGTAGCTGTGGAGCCAGGTTGAGAGAACGTGACCCTCCTCACAGCCTAAAACAGCTGATGCTGCTGCTCTTCCACTGGAGGCGAGGCTTTCAGCACCTGGGCAAGCAGTTCAGGATATTAAACAGGTTCCTGGAGAAGGAAGAAGGGCCCAGCTTCTGACAAACTAACCCAAGGTGTCAGTCCCCAAGAGGGACAGCAAGGTGCCATGAGTGCCCGGCAACTCAGCCAAGCTTTTCTCTATGGGGCTACAGGCGGTCAGTGTAAATGGAGGCCCCTGGCAATATGTCTTCGGCACCTTGTCACTGTTTTACACCAGAGGACCTGAGGGGCAATTTGTCACCCTAGGCATGTCAGCTGGTTCATTTCAGCAGGCTCGTGTCATGTTTCACCATGGTTCCGGATATGATCCAGGGGCGATGAGCTGGGAAAGGTGGTAGGAGCCACTGGACAGCGTACCACCACTAGGCCTCTAACTGGTCCTCAGTCCTTAATGCCTATAAAATGGGTGTGTGATAGGTCCTGCTTTGCCTAGCTCACAAGGTATCAATTGGAGATTGATAGAGTGGACCCAGGTTTTGAGTAGGGCATGGCATTATCTCCTTACATCCTTTCTTGGCTGAAAAACAAGATCTTCCTTCAGAGTCTCACCCTGGGGAAGAGAGAGCAGGCTTTCCAGCTGGCCTGGCGGAGACCTGGAGTGCTGGAATATCCCAGTGCAGGCCCACATGTCCTAACCTAGTCACTGTTCTCAGAACAGGGCTGCTACCACCACTCAATCGCTCAGGTTGTGCTTCAGAGTTCATACTTGGTTTCACCTGGTTTGCACAAGGACTGCAAGATAAGGGTTGTAATCTTTGTAGGAATCAGATTTCAGAGAAGGGAAGAGGTTTACCTAAGGGCACAGCTGGTAAGCAGCACATCTGAGGTATTTCTGACTCCAAAGCCATGGTTATGCAGAGGTATCCCCTAAACCCCAGGTCCAGATCCTACACCTTGGGCTGCTGCTGCCCTTCGCTGGTAGGTTACAAATGGCTGACTAGTGCTGCTGACTCCCCATTGGAGGAAGAGCCTTAAGCTAATGATGATGCTTTGAATGGTAGGATCCAAACAATGTCCGAGCCCTTTCTGCCACCTCTAAAGTCTTCACAAAAGTGGCCACTTACCCTGTCATAAAATTGGACCTATCCCAGCCCAAGCCTAGACTTGGCACAGAAGAGGTGCCCACCTCACTGACTGATGAAGGCAGACGGGGAGGCAGGTGTAGTCTGCACAGGCTCGGCCGGATCTGGAGGCTGGCACTCCTGCAGGCCACCTGGACAGCAGTGCTGGGCCTGAAATAAGTTCACCAAGCACTTCCACACAATGACCTGGTCCTCACAAACAGCTGAGGAAGGGTCTCCAAGGCCACCATGCCTAGAGGCAGCCCAGGACCCACTCGCTGCTCAGGCCAGGGATAGAAAACAGCCATTTCCAGCGCTTGTGTCCTTTGTGCCGCCTCTCTGGGCAGGGTGAGTCTGTGGGATGTGGCCTTTGAGGTTCTGATGACAGCTGTGCCACTGCCCTGAGACAAGTGTTTTCTTGTACTTCAGTTTTCCCGAGTACAATGTGACCTTATCACACTAGAGACTTGAGCCCTTTTTAAAGACCATATGTCCTGAGAAATCAGCAGAGCTGGGGACCCTCAGGCTACCTAGCACTGCCCCAGGCTCTCAAGGTGGGAGCTTTAAGGCTCTGAGCCCTCAGGGACCCAGCCACACCCACAAAGTCAAGGCAGGGACCCAAGAGGAGCTATATGAAGCTTCTGTCCCTCCAACACTCTCCCGGGCGTAGTAGCTAGAAGATAGCAAATAAGTCTTTATTTGTCAGCCCATCCTCCTGTCACACCTGTGTAGTGGGCTGGCTTCCCTGAGCACCCGAGGCTGTGGGAAGAAGTGGGATAAGGCCGCAAGCCTCCTCTGACCCCTGCTGCAGCCCCCAGCCCACCAGTTACGTCAGCAATGCCTGGCGCAGCATCTGCTTCTTCTGGGGTGTGAGGCGGGTGGGGAACTGGATTTCGAAGAGGATGAAGAGGTCCCCCTTCTTGGTGGGGTCCTCAGGCAACGGCATCCCCTCACCTGGCACCTTCTTGCAGTACTTAGGACTGAGAGAAGATGAAAGAGGAGAGTTGAGAGGGCACCTCAGAGCAGCATCTGGACAGAGCCCATGCCCGCCCTGCTCACATCACCTCAGGCATGGGGCAGTCCCTACAGCTTCCACCTTGGGCAGTAGCTTTCTTCAGCCAGAACTGGGGGGGAGGAGAGGAGGCTGGCTTGTTCCAGATAGTTTGCTCCCTGAGAACCCATTGATACTGAGTCTCTGGGAGTGTTTCCCATTTTAGAGATGGGAAACAAGTGAGTAGCCCCTGGCTTGGTGGGGAGTGCTGGGCTGCTGAGCAAAGCTTCCCATCCAGAGGGCCTCCTTGGAAAGGGCTCATTGGGGTTAACTCAGAACTCTAATGAGAGCTTTTGGAGGATGGAAGATGAAGGCAACAAGGATTGCCTAACACTGTGGGCCCCTAGCCCAGTGGTCGGCAAACTGCAGCTCACAAGCCACATGTGGCTCTTTGGCCCCTTGTGTGTGGCTCTTCCATAAAATACCACGTGCAGGCGCGAACGTACAGTGCGACTGAAACTTCGTGACCCATGCGCAGAAGTCAGCATTTTGTGGAAGAGCCACACTCAAGGGGCCAAAGAGCCGCATGTGGCTCGCAAGCCGCAGTTTGCCGACCACTGCTAGCCTCTAAAGGGGCTTTGTGAAAGTTAGCATAAGGCACCCCGTTGGCAGAGTGGAGACGGGATTTTAGTCCTCTCTCGCCCCCTTGTGCTTAGTGCAACCTCAACAACTGCACTAGGCCAACTTGTCTGATGCTACCCTCTAAGGCCCAAGCCAGCGCTTCTGCCTATGGAGGCCCAAGCAGATGGACTCACTGGATGATGTCATTGATGGGGATGTTGAGCAGCCGGTCATCTAGGGTCTTCACCTCCACGGTGCAGCAGGTCAGAGCCTAGGGGGCATTAGGGCCAAAGGCAGGAGTAGGGAAGGGCCCATGGCCATTCTGTTTAGAAGTCACTTTATAATCCTCTTTAGTACCAGGCCCCAAGCTGAGCCTCAAGGAGGGATAAAGGGATATCCAAGAACTAACAGGTGAGTGAGCCAGACAATTACCTGCCCTCAAGGAGTTCGGTCTGGTAGGCAAGACTGATGTTGATATGTGTTATGATAGAGGGAAGTAGAAGGGTCGGTGGGAGCCAAGGAGAGCCCCCCCAAAAACCATTCTGGAGTGAACAAAAGGGCTACACTGTGCTGATAGCAGTTGATGAGGGTTTTAAAGGGTGAGGAGGAGCTTACCAGTTAGACAAGGTGGGTAGATAGCACTTCAGGCAGAGGGGCCAGAATAAACAAGAGAATGAAGGTGTGAAAATGTACCAAATGGGCAGGAGCTCTAAGTGGCATGGTGGCTGGAGGGCAGGGGATGAGATCAGCAGAGGCCAGATTGTAGACACTCCTGTCTAATGCCATGCAAAGATGTTTAGACAGGAGTGTAGCACGGTCAGATGAGGAAACTGCTGGTGGAGTCAGGAAGGCCACCAAAGAGACTGCTGCTCAGACCCAGATCGGGGAGATGAACAGAAGTGGACCAAGTCGAGAGGGACTTGGAGGTGGAATTGACGGGACTTAGTGACTGCCTGCAGGCGGGTGGGGGAGGAGAAGCAGTCTAGGCTGGTGCCGTTTCTTGCTTGGGTTGTAGGGGTGGGGAGGGGACACTCATGCTCAGGAGGGACGCTGGCCACAAAGATTCCGTGTGGCGCTCACCACACTCTGAAGGCCTGCTTGCCTCGGGGCCTCCCATCGGGCAGGAGGAGCCCACTCTGATCCACCCACCCCCGAATGTTCCACTTTAGCCACTCACCTTGCCCAAGGGGATGGAGTTCACAAAAATGAGGTTGTCATTCTCCCTGCGGAAGCGAGGGTGTAGCTTCTCCTTTACGATGAAGATGATGTCTGCTGGGATGATGTTGGGGCCCTGGGCAGAGGGGGCCAAGGGAGGACAGGACTAATTGGCATGTGACCTTGGCCAAGTTATTGACTCTACTGGTCTCCAGGTCTTCATCAAAACAATGAAATTAGACCATTGTTCTTTTAAATTTTTTTAATTTTTATTTTTGTTAGTCCTCACTTGAGGATATTTTCCCATTGATTTTTTAAAATTTATTTTATTGATTTTTTTACAGAGAGGAAGGGAGAGGGATAGAGAGTTAGCAACACACAACCCTTACTGGGGATGTGCCTGCAACCAAGGTACATGCCCTTGACCAGAATCGAACCTGGGACCCTTCAGTCCGCAGGCTGACGCTCTATCCACTGAGCCAAACCAGTTAGGGCTTCCCATTGATTTTTAGAGAGAGTGGAAGGGAGGGGGAGACACACAGAGAGAGAAATATTGATGTGAGAGAGAGACATCGATTTTGGTTGCCTCCCGCACATGCCCTGACCAGGCCGGGGATCAAACCTTCAATTGAGGCACATACCCTTGACCAGAATCGAACCTGGGACCCTTCAGTCCTGGCTGATGCTCTGTCCACTGAACCAAACCGGCTAGGACTAGACTATTCTTGATGGGCCCTTACAGTTTGACTCCATAGCCTCTCCTCTGAGAAAATTTCCCTGGTGAATCTGTGCTCCCAACCCATTCTTTCTCCTCTACTGAGCATGCCCAAATAGATGCGCTCAGCTGAAGGGAGACAGGTTTCTTAGATGGTGGGTGGAACACTGAGCTGGGTGTTGTATAAAGTCTCTGTCCTGCCAAACTTCACCAAGTCACCAAAATCCTACTGAGGTCTCTTTTGCGCCCTGGGACAGAGAAATCAGACCTGCCCCTACCCCCAAGAGCTCCAGTCTAGAATGAATCCTCAGCATGTTCAACACTGATAAAGGGAACCCAAGGGCAGGAGCTCAGGGAGGTGCTGACCCAAGTGGGAAGGTTGCCCAGCGGGGAACATTAGAGTTGGGTCTAGAAGAGATTTTTTTGGAAGTAAATGTTTTATAGGTGAGAAAGGGAGCGAGAAGTACCAGCACAGAAGTTAATCTCCCTCAGCTCTGAAGACACCATTCACTGCCTTGGACAATTTATATTTTTATTTAAATAAGTATTTAAAATTATTAATAAGTGCTTCCTGAGTAGTTCCTATAGTTGGATTTTACTCAGAGAAACACTGAAGAAATTCAAGCACTAGAGTTAGGACTGGGTTCTCTTTTCAGCTCTTGTGCTCTTGCCTTGGACAAGGGCCTCCCTCTCTGGGCCCAGTTTCCCACTGCAAAATGGAGAGAAGCCCTAAGCTGCCCACTGACGGGTGTTGTGAGGCTCTGTCCCATGGAAGGGACATTAGGGATCATCTCACCCACTCTGCAGACGGCTCTCCCTGCCAGACCAGGGTTCACAGGAGCAGAAAAAAGTATTGCCTCCCTGCCCCCCACCCTGTCTTCCCACCACCTGAGCCCAGGTAACTGCTCCTGGGACTGACCTTAATCAGCTTCCTTCCCTCTCACCTGGTCACCTTCCTTCTCAAAGGTTTTCCGTGTGCCTTGCCTCCAACCAGGCTTCACATCAATTGTGAGGATCTTGTCCTTGATGGTAGAGGAATACCCATCCTCGTTCAGCACCTGCAGTGGGATGGTGGGAGGAGAATTGGTCAGGATTTCCCAAGGTGAAAGAAATGCCGAAGGATCTGTGCTGGAGCTCAATCCTCTAGCAATGGGGAGAACCTGCCTTGAGCCATTGCCACTCCCACCCCATTCCATCAGAACAGGAACTTAGGATTCCAGGATGGCGGGCATTTATGGGCCCAGGACCTCAGATGCCAAGCAGTCACCATGAGTGGATCAAACCACTCCAGCCCTAGAAATCATGTGGCCCTGGTCACTAACAGATGCACAGTGAACATGTACTTAACTCCTCTCTCCCACCCCAGAGGATGACACAGAGCTCAGCATATCTGAGCATCAGCTGAAGCATTCCCCTCTGTCACCCATCCATTCCCCAATTGCATGCCCAAATGGTGCCATCTGTGGAAAGCATGACCACAATTGGCATCTACTCTGCTGGGAAAAGTTTGAGGGGACTTTGTTCCTGTGCTAGCACAGGGCTGGGCCAAGAATTCCTCAACCAGTCCCCTCAGGGACTGCCTCCCAGCCCACCCTTAATTCCCACACTGCTCTTTCTTACTCATGGATCATACCCCAGATGAAATCCTAAGGATATGGTCTGGTAACATCCAGAGGGCAGAAGTCACAGTTTTAGCTCCTCCCTTTCAGAGCCCATGAGGATGTGGCTGAACTGAGAAGGGAAAGATCCTCTCCCAATGAGAAATGTTGCAGAGGGAATTCCTACACGAAGAAAGAGCCAGGCCTCACTTATCCCTTCCAAACTCCAGATTCTAGTATTCTGCAATCCTAGGTCTCCGAGTCTAAGACTGCAGAATTCCATCAGAGACCAACCTGAGGTCTCTAGAGTCAGGGTGACTGTTAGGGTTGGAGGGGACAGTTGATGGCTCCCTGTAGGAACAAGCCAAGTACTCACCCTGCGGGAGATCTTGATTTTCTTGGTGCAGCCAAAAAATAAGTCCTCCAGGGATAGGTAGAGGTCTCTTTCTATTGGGAGGTCCTGTTTCTTGACCCCTCGGCCCCGGAGCCCCCCAAAGTTCAAATCCACCTCTTGTCCTTCTGCATCAAAAAACTCTGCAGGAGGTGGGGAGAGGAGTAAGAGGAATTGTGTCTAGAGACTTGGGTTGATAGAACTTCCCCTACCCCTCCTCTTCAGTTCCCAAGGAAATCGGGTGCTGGTAATACTTAGCATCCGATTTCCATCTTGAAGACCAGACTTGGGCCAAGAAACTGTCCTCAATTGCAGATCCAATGATTGTCATCCCTTATCACTCCCCATTGCTTCATCCCCCACTTTGGACACCCCCCCTTTCCTGACTTCCTTTCCCCACAACTGTGAGCAATGGACTGTTATAGCCACTTAATAGTGAGGAAGCTGAGGTTTCGGAGAGATGAAGAGATTTGCCCAGGATTACAGAGCTCATGAGTGGCAGCACATGGATTTGAAACAGGCCATCTGAATCCAAGTCTCTTGCTTTTCCCAGTCTTACATGGAGTTTATTATAAACTCAGGTGAAGGCAATGCACAGTGGGAGGGGTATCTGAGGTGAAGGGGCAGTAGGCTGTAGCCCACTTATCAGAGTAACATGGAAAAGAGGTAGGTGTGTGTGTGTGTGTGTGGGGAGGGTTAAGCGGGAAAAAAGGAGACATATGTAAAACTTTAGACAATAAATAATATTTTTTTAAAAAAAGAAAAGAGGTAGAGAGAACTTTTGAAATGCAGAAAGGCTATGGTATAGCCAGGAAGAAGGGGCTGGGTGAGCCAGGCAGTGAAAATCTACTCTCTTGAGTTGCAGAACTGGAGCCTGGAAGACAGGTTTGTAGGTTAACTCCTTGCAAGGTGATTCTGAGCCTCAGAAATCAACTCTTTGTCCGTCTGCCTGAGACCTGGGACCTATGATCATCCACCCATCCATCCATGGAGTCATCTGACCGACACACACACCTGTGCAATGAAATCTTATGCAGCCGTAGAAATGAATAAAGTAAATCTGTATATAATTTATAATAAGACAAGTGAAAAAACTGTACAATGTGGGCCCACTCTCTTAATAAAATAAAAGGTTTATGTAAAAATAAAACTATGCTCAGAAATGCATAGACAATCTCTGGAATAATACATAAAATGTTAACTATGAGTGGCTGCTTCTGGGAAAGGACTGGAAGGCTGTAATTTATTCTTCAATAAATTATTTCTTTACCACGGTACATATATATGTAAAAGAAAAAAAAACTACTCAAAGAAAAGCATCTTTACAGCTATGTCCAAGGCAAGGGGACAGGTAGAACCTCTTACCACCAAAGGGGTTGTTTCCTCCGAAGAACTCATGGAAAACCTTTTCAGCGTTGCCATGGAAGACGTAACCAGTTGCCCAAGGGGTCTCGGACCCAAACTCCAGAGGAATCCCGCCCTTCAGACCCTCTTCTCCAAACTTGTCATAGACGCTTCTCTTCACAGCTGTGGATATATGCCATGTTGAGAAGGAGGCAGAGTCTTGGGGGCTAAGGTAGCTAGAAGGCTGAGAAGGAGGAGGATATGGGGAAGAACATAGGATGAAAGCATCCATATTTCTAGTTAGGGGTTTAATTTCGTTGTGGTGGATCTGGGTATGCCCTCCTCCAGAGAAGAGATGGGAAAGACTATGTTTTGCTGAGGAGGGGTGGGGATTGGAGTAGAAACAGGAAAACTAAGGGTCAGGCTATCCCTCTGGGATTTAGTTTAATCCATCGTAACTGCTATCTCATCTGTAAAGTAAAAATAATCCTAGAACCTCGACATTTCAGAATCTAATAATTCTAGAGCTCCCAAATTCTAGAGCTTTGAAACCCTAGGGCAGCCTTGGGCAAACTACGGCCCGTGGGCCGGATCCGGCGGTTTGAAATGAATAAAACTAAAAAAAAAAAAAAGACCGTACCCTTTTATGTAATGATGTTTACTTTGAATTTATATTAGTTCACACAAACACTCCATCCATGCTTTTGTTCCGGCCCTCCGGTCCAGTTTAAGAACCCATTGTGGCCCTCGAGTCAAAAAGTTTGCCCACCCCTGCCCTAGGGTCTAAATTCCTGAAAACTCCGGGCTGGAAAAACCTTAGTGATCGGTCCGTTCTCCTGCACAATATCCCTGAGTACAGTCTCCCGGACAAGTGCTTTGGGAAACCCATGTGGGCAATGCCCCAGGCAGGGGTGGGAAATCACTTTCTCCACTCTTCTGGTTTCCATAGGAGAAAAATGTCCTAATTACTGGCCTCTCTCTGCCCTTTTTAAATATA
>NW_006383005.1:1542863-1547844 GCF_000327345.1 Myotis davidii
AATTTATTTTTTATTTTTTTATTTTTACTGATTTCAGAGAGGAAGGGAGAGGGAGAGAGAGATAGAAGCATCAATGATGAGAGAGAATCCTACTGGGGATTGACGTATGTCAACCCCTGCAACCTAGACGTATGTCCTGACTGGGAATTGAACCATGACCTCCTAGTTCATAGGCTGATGCTCAACCACTGAGCCATGCCAGCTGGGCGCTCTCTGCCCTTTTATGCTGTACTCAGGGAAATGGAGACTTAGCTACTTAGTAAATCTGGGGAGGATAACCTGGGCCTCAGCCTTGGCCTTCTTCCCTTGGCAGCAAGCATCGAGCTCTTTCCATCCCTGTAAGGGACAGTCGGGTGTGGGGGATGTGGGGAGTCCTGCCCCACCTCTTGCTCTGATGAGACCGGGTGAGCTCATCAGCTTGATCTGGGGGTTGTCCATGCCACATCCTCCACCTTAGCTTGTGTCTCCTGAGAAAGGCAATTCTTTTTTTTTTAAATATATTTTATTGATTTTTTTACAGAGAGGAAGGGAGAGGGATAGAGAGTTAGAAACATCAATGAGAGAGAAACATTGATCAGCTGTCTCCTGCCCACTCCCCACTGGGGATGTGCCCGTAACCAAGGCACATGCCCTTGACCAGAATCGAACCCGGGACCCTTCAGTCCTCAGACTGACGCTCTGACCACTGAGCCAAACCAGTTAGGGCAAAAGGCAATTCTTCATTCTCTTCTTTCTTAGTTTATTTAGATCCTGCTTACTGTATGCTGAGGCTCCTCAGAAAGCCCAACATTCAGAAACTTAAGGAATGATCTTAATGGCGAGGTGGGGCAGAGGAGATGTCCTGGAGTCACTCCTCCAGGCTCAGCCCCAGTCACTCACGGTCGCTCAGCACGTCGTAGGCCTCCGCTATTTGCTTGAATATCTCCACTGAGGCCGGCTCCATGGACTTCAGTGGGTGGTTCTTAAGAGCAAGTTTCCGGTACCTAGAGGAGGGAGGGTTAGAACAAGTCATAGCAGACCTGGCTCAGCTTTCTGTTGCCTGGGGGCCTCTTAGAGCTTTGGTGCGCCCAGCTGTAAATCAGGGTGCGGTGGCCAGGGAAGCACACTGCCCCTACCCTGGATCTTTGTGCTGATCCTATCCCCCACCCTCCAACCCCAGATGCTCCCAGCCAATGAATAAAGATGCTGGGGATATTAGTACTGGCCCAACCCTGAAGGACACAGGGCTCCTCATCACACATCCTCTGCTGCTTGAGGACTCCCCATCAGTCTGGCTGAGGTTTTCTGCAGACCAGGCTGCAGCCTTCCTTCCCCAAACCTTCCTGCCCTCTCTCCTTCCACAGGTGTCAAACCTACACAGTCCTGCTCCCCCTTCACCCCAAATGTTTCCCCAATACATTTTTTTACACCTCTAATCCTGTCTTGGTGTCTGAACGGACAGACAGGCCTCTTGGGAAGAGTAGATAAAATAAGGCGTCAAAGGGCCTGGTACAGAGCGGCACTCGTGCAGGTCAGGTGCTTTCACCGTCTCCAGTTGCTGTTGCCTATAATCTGAGACGGCTCCGAATTATAGGCAACAGTATCTCTTACTGAGCTGGGTTTGCTGTCCTGGGACCCTACCTCTTCATCCATGAGGGTCCTGGCTCAGCCCTTGGAGGCCGTGCAGAGAACCTGCTCTGTCTACCTCGAGAGACTTAAAGATAATTGTCACGACCCTTCTGAGACTTCTAAAGCAGCCCTCTCCAGGACAGAGGTTGCAGTCAGTTCTGAGATTTGCAAGTAAATTCTATCAGTGAGTAAGAGTAAAGAGATTTGAGAAGAGTTCAGTTTTTCATGTAAACGTGAGTGGCTTTAAAATGATCTCCGCAGTAGTATCACCTCCTCTCATTCACTTGCTTTTCTGAGTGGGAGGCGGGGTGGAGTCACAGTGCCACTGTGGCAACCCACAGTGAATGAGTGACACTGAAAACGTTCATTGGTGACTGATTACGAATCATTGTTATATAAGTTTAAATTGGGGGGTGTTGGCAAAATCTAGGTACTCCTATGGCAGAGTGTGTTATACATGTGACTCATCCCTTAAGAGCTGTTGCAGGGGAGAAGGGCTAAGCACCATTGTTTGAAACATATGCAGTTCTTTTAATCACTAAATACATGGTTTCAGATGCAAATGATTGCTGGCATATTCATGTTCATTATCTCATATAATCCCATTTCAATACCATGACAACCCTCCTCCCCTTCTTAGGGAGAGATGGGAGAGCTGAGGCTCAGAGAGGTTAAGCAATTTGCCCATGTCACACAGCTCGCAGGTAGGAGAACCTGGACTCAGACCTAAATCTTTCCAGTGCTTAAGTTGGGCTCATCGTTCTGGGTTCCAACTGCCCTCACTCCGCATGATAGTTCCCTAGACGGGCCCCAAAGGCCAGTGAGCTGCTCCAAACAGTGGATGACATGACACACTATCCTGAATTGTTCTTTGTTTCATGAGTTTGTGTCTTGTTTCTCCAGCCATACTGTAGCCTCTCTCCACTTAGTCACTTAGATACCTAATGGACCTGGCCCATGGTAGCAGGCCTGGTGTCTGAGTGCTGGCTCTGTTGTTTCCTAGGCCTGTGACCGTGGGATAATAGTGGCACCTGCCTCCCAGGGTTGTAGGATGATTAAGTGAAATAATGATGGAAGGTTCTCAGAACAACAGCTGTACAGTTCAATAAATGTAGTAGTATCACTACCCAACCTTAATTGATCGAATTATCCTAGATTCCTTCCTTTTTTTACCCTCCAATGATCCAAGTAATTGTCAAGTCCATTCTCTCCCCTCTAGACAGCCCCCTGCCCTACTTCACTCTTCAACTTTTGCCTTATCATCACATCCTCTGAAGGGGTCTCTCTCCTTCCAGTATAAGCTTCCACAGCACCCTGCACTCCCCCTTTTGTAACACTCAGCACATTTGTGACTTGTTCAACATCTGTATTCACCCACAAAATTTAAGCTGCATCTCTGAGTCATGCTTATATCTCCTAACCCATTAAGTAGTTGCTTAATAATTATTTGTCCAAGTTTTTTTTTTCTTTCAGAAAAATGTGCTAACTCCTATCCTAGACTTTTTTAGAAATAGACCATAACGCCCCCAAACTTGATGCAGTTTATTCAACAGTAAAACCCATGTGACAGCCAAAGTAAAACTTGTAACACATCCTTCTGGCCAGATCACTCTTCTGTTCTCAATCCTTAGTTCTCCATAATATTCAGAATAAAATTCAAATGTCTCCTTTGTCCCCATTTCGTAGTTAGGAAAACCAGGGCACCTAAGAGGGGAAGACAGGGCATGGAGGGTAAAGGATGATGGACTGGGAACCCTGACGCAGCCCAAAGCCAGGCTGTGTGCAAGGAGCAAGAGAAAAAACAAGGTTTACTTTGCTTGCCCAAAGCTGTGCAGGAAAGATCAATTTGAAAAAGAAGATGGGGCCTGCCCCAGCACATAACCCAGCTCCTGTCCCAACTTACGCCTTCTTGATCTGGGCATCCTCTGCATTGCGAGTGACATGGAGTATAGCGTAATAATCCTGCCCCATGGCTGGCTGGCCCGCAGTCCTCAATAGCCCTGACTCTAGCTGGGCTGTTAGTCTGCATTCCTTGGTTGCTCCTGGCAACCGCACAGGTGCACTCTGGGAGTTATAGTCCTTCCTGCCTAAGCAAACCACCTTCCCAGCTGTCTTACGGAAGAGTGAATGAAAGAACTGAGAGAACTGGGGCTGATTCTGTGACCCTGATAAAGATCAACTCAGAAACCTGAGGGTTAAGAGAATAGTGATTAGTTTTTTTAAAAAATATATTTTATTGATTTTTTACAGAGAGGAAGGGAGAGAGATAGAGTTAGAAACATCGATGAGAGAGAAACATCGATCAGCTGCCTCCTGCACATCTCCTACTGGGGATGTGTCCGCAACCCAGGTACATGCCCTTGACCGGAATCGAACCTGGGACCCTTGAGTCCGCAGGCCGACGCTCTATCCACTGAGCCAAACCGGTTTCGGCCAATTAGTTTTAATTTAAAATTTTTCATAACAAATGCATTTTGCTGTTTAAAATAAATTTTTATTTTAGAAGTTTTAGATTTTCAGACAAGCTGTGAAGATAGTAGTTCTCAAATACCCCACACTCAGTTTCCCCCATTATTAACATCTTATAAGCTCTTTGTACATTTGTCACAAATAATAACCAATTTTGACACGTCATTTATATCAGAAGTTCATTCTTTATTCAGATTTCCTAGTTTTTAACTTAATGTCTTCTTGCTGTTCCAAGATCCCATCTAGGATCCCGCATTACATTTAGTTGTCATGTCTCCTTAGGCTCCTCTTGACTACAATTGTTTCTCAAACTTTCTTTGTGTTTTTTTTTTTTTCCTGTTCATCAGATTATTTATTCACTTGATTCTTAGATTCACTTGTTGATAGATGCATACTTGGTGTTCATAACTAGTATCTTTACCTTTTTCTTCTTCTTCCTCTTCTTCTTTTTTTTTTAAAAATATATTTTATTGACTTTTCACAGAGAGGAAGGGAGAGAGATAGAGAGTTAGAAACATCGATGAGAGAGAAACATCGACCAGCTGCCTCCTACACACTCCCCACTGGGGATGTGCCCGCAACCAAGGTACATGCCCTTGACCAGAATCGAACCCGGGACCCCCCAGTCCGCAGACCGACGCTCTATCTATTGAGCCAAACCAGTTTCGGCATAGAGATCTCATTTTTTAAAAAAAGGCTAATACAACCCTAGCCACATGGTCCGCAAACTGCGGCTCGCAAGCCACATGTGGCTCTTTGGCCCCTTGAGTGTGGCTCTTCCTAAGCCTTAGGAGTACCCTAATTAAGTTAATAACAATGCACCTACCTATATAGTTTAAGTTTAAAAAACTTGGCTCTCAAAAGAAATTTCAATCGTTGTACTGTTGATATTTGGCTCTGTTGA
>NW_006383005.1:1548404-1588519 GCF_000327345.1 Myotis davidii
CACGGGATCAACAGAGCAGGTGGAGGGATCAGTTATGGCTGCTCTCAGCCCCGTCCCCAGAGGCTCTGCCTCTCAGAGTCCCAGCAACCGCTGCAAACCTCGGGGAGAAAGCTGCCCTCGCGTTCCGACCGATGCCAGACAGTCCCGCTTCTCCCATTTGAGTCTGGGTCCCTAGAGACTCGCCCAGAACTGGAGCTCAGAATCTGAGCCTCCCTCCCGATTGAAAACGCCAACCTCGCCCTCAGCTACCAGCCCGCTCCGCGCATACCTCCGCACCTTTATATTTTCCCCACTGCGCCTCCTCTGAGTCTCGTATGCTGTTCTCTTTCCTTCTAGTTGAAGAATTTCCCCTCAGCCAGTCTTCCTGTGGTCCTGGATGATGTCCATTCCGTCTTTTAGTTGTATTTTGAAGTGGTTGTTCGAGGCAGCTAACTCTGGTGTTTACCTATGCCGCCATCTTGGTTTTCTCCTATTGTCTACAGCCAAGTTCTGGTTTTAATGACTTTGACAATTTAAGGAGTACTGGTTATTTTGGAATGTCTCTCAATTAGGATTTGATGTTTTGTTTGTTTTTTATGATTAGATTGGGGGTTGTGGGTTTTGGAAGGAAGACCAGAGTGCCATTCTCATCACATCAGATCAAAGGTATTCCCACCAATATGACCTATCACTGGTGATGCTGACCTTGATCACCTGCTGAGAGAGTGTTTGCCAGGTTTTTCCACTGTAAAGTCACTTTGTTTCCTCTTTCTGGATCGTACGTTTTGGTGGGAAGTCGTTTTGAGGCCCACCCCTAAAGAGTGGGACGTTCTGCTTCATCTCCTTGAGGGCAGCAGTGCACTCACGAGCCAGAAAGAGAAAGAAAGGGGGAGGGGAGAGTGATAAACAATAAAAAGGTAAATACTGGGAGATCTGGGTGATTAGAATCCTTTGTACTATTCTTGCAACTTATTTGTAAGTTTGAAGTTATTTCAAAATATAAATTAGAAAAAAATATAAAATATATCCACATTGTTTAAAATAAACCTTTACTTTGCAAGGCTATTGTGAGGACTGTGCTTGGTACGGAGTCCTTGCTCCATAGCTGATGCCACTGTCAGCTTGAGAAAGAGGCACTTCTCACAATAAGTCACAAGGGGGCATCTGAAAACCAAGAAACAAGGTCTAGCAAAGCTTCACTGGGCCTGCAGTGCTGCGGATGGGGGTTGTGCACCCTTCCTTACCCAGAATGCACTTAATCCAAAAGAAAAAGTAAGCTTTGTCTGTTACAAACTGGGGATCAGTCCATTCACAGTGGGTTTCACAGCAGCTCTCAAGGTCACTGCATCCATCACAACCAGGATATCCACTTTGGAGACCTATGGAAAGGGGGTTATGAATGTGACAGCAACGGAGAAGAGTGAGTCCAAGAATGGGAACCCAGACACACTGGCCATGTGATGAACTCAAGCCATAATCCTGTTTTCTTTTCTTTCTTTTTTGAGAGAGAGAGAGTCGGGGCGTGGGAGGAAGGAATATCAATTTGTTGTTCCACTTATCTGTGTATTCATTTGTTGACTCTAGTGTGTACCCTGACCAGAGACTGAACCTGGTGTATCAGGACAATGCTCTAACCAACTGAGCCAGACCAGCCAGGGCTCATCCTGGCTTCTAATCTGACTTCTGAGAGGTCCCTTTGGACTTCCTAGGAATCGATGTTTCTCAGCTTGGGAATATGTCTCTTCAGATCACCTGAGCCTATCACAGTGAAATAGCTTCTTCAGTGAAATAGCTCTAGTCCCAGGTCTCGTGGCCACATGCTTAGGTGGAAGGAGCGCAGGCCTTGGAGACAGACTGAGCAAGGTCCAAATCAAGGCTCTGGTACTTAATGTTGAGCCTCAATTTCCTTATCTGTAAAACAGGAATATCTTCCTTTTTAACCGTGTTGTAAGGATTAAATATACACAGATAGAACCTAGAACAGAGTAGATTACTAGTAGACACTCAATGAATGACAATATTTTATTTTCACAATTTTGTTTAGGCATTAGCAACAGGTAGGAAAAAAATGGCATTTAAAGTTAAGATAAACTGTTCAAGTTCCTGCTCTCTATGACCCCTGGCAAATCACTTCATCTCTCTGAGTCTCACTACTGGTATGTCACAAGGTAGCAAAAGATTACATGAGAACATGCCTTTAAGAACTCTGTAAACCAGACTGTTACCTGAGCCAGGAATTACCTTCTTCCCTTAAATAAATTCCAGAGCTCAGCCACATGGCTCAGCTCGAGTGTTGCAAGCTCCAAACTTTTTCTTTAATAATCTCTAAAATGTAAATGATACGGCTTTCATGTTCTGGAAAATGTTAAAAAGAATGAAGGTCTAAATGTAAAAGAACTAAGATACTAAGTGAAAATAAGCCACAGAACACATAATGATTCCATTTTTATGTTTAGAGAAAAAAAGAAGTAACTATAACACACTTTTGCTTAAAAGCCCCTTCATGACTCCCCACTGCCAGCCAAGTGCAGTTCAAGCTCCCCATCTGGCATTCAAGCTCCTTCACTATTCGGGCCCTGCCAGCCTCTCCAGCCTCATCCTGTACAGACCAGCCTGGCCATCCTATGAGCCCTGGGTTCCATCTCTGACTAAAGTGCCCTATACCATCTCTTTCTCTAGATCTCAAACTTCAGCATGCTTCAGAATCATGGAAGGCTTGTTAAAATTGATTGTAGGCCCTACCCATACAATTTCTGATTTAGGTCTGAGGTGGGCTCAAGAATTTCTATTTCTAATTCCCTGGTGATACTAAGAAGCTGCTCTAGGGACCACTCTCACAGCCACTGCCTTTACAATGTTTTGATTCAACTTCATCACCTGTATACAGGCTGACAGACCATCTTGGTTTGCTGGGACTGAAAGCCACAGGTAGCCGAAAACCCCTCAGTACAAGGAAAACTGGGACGGTAGTCATCCTACGTGTACAAAAGTCTTTCCCAGCATGCTGCCTATGGGATCTTTACTGCTCATGTCAACAGTCCTCCTCTAAGACCAGGCCAACAGGAAGTGCCTGAGAAAGGAGTTCCATCAGCCTGACTGACTTTCTGCTGGAATAAGAACATTTAACAAGGTTTCAAATTCTGACTCCTCCAAACATACTCTCTTTTCCCTTCAGAGACAGGTTTCGGTCCCCTGGTCCTGTAAACATTTAACACAACAGATGTGCTATCAAACCGTAAGCAACCCATCACCTTCCCCGTGTTGCTGCGGTGAGTTTATAGAAGGAGAAGTCGGGCAAATGCAGTGAGCACATGTGAGCTTCTTACTCAGTTCACATCAGTCTTGTGTGGAACAGTCGTTCCACGTGGCCAATGTAGCTGACTCTCTGTGACTTCCGGAGGGCGCCCCTACAACAAAGAGCGCGGTCCTCGGGAAGGACTGATGATGTTTCTGCTCATTGTTGGTCATGGTCAATTGTGTTCATTAACTGGGACTCCTCCTTCACAGGAATCAGAGGTCAGAGAGCTGATAGCGCCGCACGAGACCATCTCGACAGCATGTGTAGATCTGCTTCTCCCACGTGGCGACCTGGAATACAAGAGTTCATGGCTCACAGTAAGCCTGGAATTCTTCCATTTCAAACAGATAGAGCCCTGTCATTCACCCCCACTAGTACAAGGGAGTCTGAGAAGCTTTATTTACTCCAAAGACAAGAAAATAATTACATCTATATGTATTTTTAAAATGGCTGGCCATCGTCAAGAGCACTATGACTAGAGACACTAATTAGCTAATTGGAGAGCAAACTCATTAGTGTTGTGCCTGTTTAGAGTCTATAACTGGGAGGAGATAGATGGTCCATAATGGCCCTGGGTACCCCGGAGCCTCACAGAATTATACACAAAGAAATTCTCATTATATGCCTTTTTTCTGAGGAGAATTTCATAGAATCCTCAAAAAAGTCTGAGACTCAAAGAAGGTTAAGAGCGACTAAATCAGTGAAAATAGCATTAACTCAGAAGTTAGCTGAGTCTCAGGTTTGCTTATGCATAGCTACACGACCACGGGCAACTTTCTCAACTCCTCTGGGCCCCAATTTCCTTATTTGTAAACTGAAAATGACATATTAATTCACAACATAGAACACAATGCAGAAACTTTTAGAAGCAAAGTGGATCTATGTGCATTTGTCTGGAAAGAGCTCCAAGATGATAAGTAAAAAAACAAAACAAAACAAGTGCCCTGGCCGGTTTGGCTCAGTGGATAGAGTGTTGGCCTGCGGAGTGAAGGTCCTGGTTCAATTATGGTCAAGGGTACATGCCCAGTGTGGGACGTGCAGGAGGCAGCCAATCAATGATTCTCTATCATCATTACGTTTCTCTCTCTCTCTCCCTCTCCCTTCCTCTCTGAAGTCAATAAAAATATATTTTAAAAATAAAATAAAAACAAATAAACAAAAAGTCATAAGGCAATACATATAAGATGATCCCAGTTATGTACAAACTAAGATAAACCTGTATTATTTATATAAATACATAAGCACAAAAAACAGTCTTGAAAGATATGTGCCAAACTGTCAATGCCAGTAACTTCTGGAAAGAAGAGCTGACCTAGCTCAACCAGTGTGGCCCAGTGGTTGAGTGTCAACCTATGAACCAGATCGTCAGGGTTTGATTCCCAGTCAGGGCACATGCCCAGGTTGCCAGCTGGATCTCCAGTTTGGGGCGCGTAGTAGGCAGCTGATCAATGATTCTCTCTTATCACTGATGTTTCTCTCTCTCTCTCTCTCTCTCTCTCTCTCTCTCTCTCTTCTCTCTCTGAAATCAATAAAAACATATTTTTAAAAAAACAAGAACTAAACTAAAAAAGTCTTAGAGGAGACTTTTTCTAGCCATGTATTAATTACATAATTTTTAAAAATTATATGAAAAAGTAGGAGTAATAATACCTATACTTCAAGGAATGAAAACACTTAATCATTGAGATAATACATGTAAAACATCCTGTACAATGACTGGTCAATCAATATTATTTCCCCTTTTATTTTTCTCTTTCCATTCTAATCAAATCAATCAGTCTTGAACTTTAAATACTAATATCTAATATTTATAGAGTATTTTAAAATATATATTATTTTTATTGATTTCTGAGAGGAAGGGAGAGAGAGCGAGAGATAGAAACATCAGTGATGAGAAAGAATCATTGATTGGCTGACTCCTGCATGCCCCCTACTGGGGTCAATCCTGCAGCCCAGGCATGTGCCCTGACTGGGAATCAAACTGTTACCTCTTGGTCCATACGTCAATGCTCAACCACTGAGCCACTGGGCTATACAGTATTTTAAATTTATAAGGAGCTTTCATATGCATTATCCCAGTATTATCCTCATTTTACAGATGAATTGACAGACTGAGGAGATGAAGTGATTTTTCAAGTTTCTAGATCTAGTAAGTAATGAAGTAATTTCTGACTCAAAATTCTGATTTCTTTCTATCCCATCCCTAAGTATTTCATCACCCGTAAAAATCACAAAGTCACTGGATTCAGTCCCCTCCAAAGCTCTAGATCCCAGGTGAGAACCATCAAGTCTTGGTCTCCAGTCAGGCCTGTACCTTGTACACAGGGTCACAGTCAGCCCCAGTGAGCTCAATGACATAGTCTAAGTCTTGCTGGACAATGAAACAGCTTCCATCACCTAAAAGACAGAAAGAAAATTTAGAAAACTGAAGAGAAATCTGCATACAAAGAAGTTTTTAAAAACCTCAATATTTTAATTTATTTCTGTACGTCACTAACCTAAGGAAGATTGTCCTAAGACCTAGGAAGGCAAACAGGTCTCATTATGTAGACCAACTATGAGGACCTACAGTGGCTGCCTAGAATGCGAGGCTACAGAGAATCTGAAGGGCAAGTGCCTTCTGCGGGAAGAAGGTTTGTCTTTGATGAGCAATACCTGCCAAGGGCACAGAGCAAGCAACTACAGATTTAGGTATCTGTATGAAAACTTATCCTAAGCAATAACTTTTAACAGGGAAGTTATCTACATAAATGTTTTTCTAAAAAAAAAAAGAATTTATGCCCCACAAATTATTCTTCAATCTATAATATTTTTTTAAAAAATATATATATATTTTTATTGATTTTAGAAAGGAAGGGAGAGGGATAGAGAGATAAGAAACATCAGTGGTGGGAGAGAATCATTGATCGGCTGCCTCCTGCACGCCCCCCACTGGGGATTGAGCCTGCAACCCAGGCATGTGCCCTTGGCTGGAATTGAACCTGGAATCAAACCAGTCCGCAGGCCGACGCTCTATCCACTGAGCCAAACCAGCCAGGGCTCAATCTATAATCTTGACCATATATATTAGGCAAAGGAAAAAAGTTATACCAAGAAAATAAATGTATATCTAATTTTTAAGCTTTTCCTCAGAAGAGCATAGATAAATGAAACGGGGTTTTAAACTGATAATTAAGGTGATTTATTGGTTTTACTTGATATAAAAGTAGTAATACATGTTCATTAAAGAAAACTTTTAAAATAAAGAAACAGAGAAATAAAAAAGTCACCTATAAGCTATCAAAGATAATTACTGTTAACTTTTTTGTATAAAAGAATATCTTTTTAAAAAATATATTTTTATTGATTTCAGAGAGGAAGGGAGAGGAAGAGAGAGATAGAAAAATCAGTGATGAGAGGGAATCATTGATTGGCTGCCTCCTGCACACCCGACACTGGGGATAGAGCCTGCAACCCAGGCATGTGCCCCTGGCTGGAATAGAACCTGGGACCCTTCAGTCCTCAGGCCGAGGGTCTATCCACTGAGCCAAACCAGCTAGGGCATAAAAGAATATCTTTTTTTAAAAATATATTTTATTGATTTTTTTAAAGAGAGGAAGGGAGAGGGATAGAGAGTTAGAAATATTGATGAGAGAGAAACATGGATCAGCTGCCCCCTGCACACCTCCTACTGGGGATGTGCCCGCAACCAAGGTACATGCCCTTGACTGGAATCGAACCTGGGACCCTTGAGTCCAAAGGCTGATGCTCTATCCACTGAGCCAAACCGGTTAGGGCAAAAAGAATATCTTTTACATAAAGTTTTTTTCTGTATTAAGACTATGACTTTGTATAGAACACTTGAAAATAATCAAAAGATAATATTTACACTTTTCAGAAATCTGAAAAACTGCTTTTCAAAATTATGTTAATAAATTTTAGTTTAATTCTGTTCATCAATCTATATACTCCAACCAGCAACATACAGGAGGACTTTATCCTTCTTTCAATCTCCCCCCACTACACAGCCAGGTGGTTCAGCTGGTTGGGAGTATTGTCTCACCCACCAAAAAGTTGCTGGTTCAGTACCCAGTTGGGGTGAGTAAGGGAGGCAACCAATTGATGTTTCTCTCATCAATGTTTCTAAAACGATCTCTCACTCATGCTCTCCCTAAAAACAAACAAACAAATAAATAAATCAACATATCCTTGGGTATTAAAAATAATCCCTCCCACCAAATCCTTATCTTTTAGAGATACTCATAGAAATACTGACATGAAATAATACGTCTGTGATATGTTTCAAAACATGACACAAGATTGGTCATAAATTGTTAATAGTTGAAGCTGGACAACAGTTCATTATGCTATTCTTCTCTCTACCTCCGTACCTATCTGGCAATTTCCATAATAAAAAGTTTTAAAAGCTATTTAATCTGGCAATTTCAATCTCCTCTCTAGTGAATCAGAGTTCCAAAGTAGCTCAGAGATCATCTCTTTCCGGCTTCTAAACCAAGTACAGAATTCCTTCCTCAGCACCTTGCAGGGCAGCCACCAGCCTATGCTTGTCCATCTCCTGGTTAGTGGCGCTCATGACATCACTTCCCACTTCTTTCTTATGAAATAGAATGCTTTTGTTTATACTGAACTGAAATGTGGCTCCTGATAACTTTCTTTCTTTAAAAATAAAAGTTTTTATTGATTTTTTAGAGAGAGAGAAAGGGGGAGAGAGAGAAACATCAATGTGAGAGATACACTGATGGTGGCCTGCTGCACACCCCCCCACCAGGGATCAAACCCACAACCTGGGTATGTGCCCTGACTGGGAATCGAACCGGCGACCTTTCAGTGCATGGCATGATGCTCAACCAACTGAGCCATACCAGCCAGGGCCTGATAACTTTTTTTATTTGTCTTAATTTTGTCCTCTGAACATAGAGTTATAAATCTGTTTATTCCCTTTACTTTTAGATCAATGACAGAAGTTATACCTTTCTTTCCAGTAGAAAAGAGTTACAAAAGTAGAAGGGGCATGAGTTAGCTCTTTTCCACATGTTACTCTTCACTTCACCCACACATCCCCTTGGCAGAGTTATTGGTATGTTTTTTAAGTGGCCTGAAGATAGGGCGGGGGAGGGAAGAAGTGCAGAGGACCGGGGTAGCCTACACGCTGGTCCTCGGGGATACTGAGCTCTGTGACGTCAGAACTGCCACGGAGACGACATCAACTTCTCATGCGCTGCATTGTGACTCTAGGTTTGTTCACAATCCTCCTGTCTTAAAAGTCTCATTTTAAGCCAGAGTGGGAAACCATCCATAATTTTTGTGAATTTCTGCTATTACTTCAGCAAGGAAAGGTGATATCTACTACTGAGTTTCCTTTCTCTCCTCTCAAAAAAATGTATGTTTACAATAGGTCTTCTTTTGCACTCAAGTTTCTATGCAAATCTTACCTCCTGATAAGCCCAGCTCTAGTCCCATTTCCTCTAGAAAGCTTCTAACCAACCCGTCAATCTCTTGTAACACTTACTAATTCCTGTAACTTTAACATATCTTGCCCGATAGCATAATTCTACTTTGTGTGGGTGTGTGCCCTGTCACTGGATCACGATGACAAGGAACACTTTTTAGGAGGGCTTACAGGGCAAGGGGCAGTAACAGGAGTAAGAAGCAACTATAATTCATAGACCGTTTGCTTAATGCTGAGCACTTTACATATTTTATCTCTGAGGAGAGTGAGACAGAAAAGTGAAATGATTACCAAAGGTCATCGAACTATTAGATTAAATCATATATTATTGCC
Source organism: Myotis davidii (assembly GCF_000327345.1). Taxonomy (NCBI): domain Eukaryota; kingdom Metazoa; phylum Chordata; class Mammalia; order Chiroptera; family Vespertilionidae; genus Myotis; species Myotis davidii. The sequence continues at coordinate 1,557,464 of NW_006383005.1, forward strand.
ATTTTTATAAGTAAAAAATTATTATATATTAGGAAAGTCATATATGGCTGAATCTCATAGTAAGTGATGGAGTGATGATTTAAACTCATTGATTAGATTGTCAGTTTGGGTCCAAAATCTATGATTTTACTATATCATGTTGCCCAATAAAATATGGACCAAGTAGGAGGTCAGGTCTAGAAGCTATGGATTCTAATTAACAGCTGAAACCATGAGACCTGTCAGTCCTTGAGGAAGCACAGAGGAGAAAGGGGAAAGGACAAAGACTAAACTCAGGAAATATCTCTGGTTTAGGGATGGCAACAATAGTAGGAATAACAAAAGGATTCAATTTCAACAAACAACTTGAAAACATACAGTGTGCCATGAATCATGCTAGGAATATAAGCTACTGAAACCTGAGAAAGAATCAGTAACTGAAGAAAGAGAATAATCAGGAGATTAATTAGTATCACCAAAGTCAAAGGAGCTAAGTTTTTTTTTTTGTATTTAATTCTTTATTGTTTAAAGTATTACATAAGTCTCCTTTTTCCCCCATTGACCTCTCCCCGCTGCCCCCACCCCCCAGCACATGCCCTCACCACCCTCCCCCGATACACACCCAAAGGAGCTAAGTTTTCAGGAGGGACTAACAGTAATAAAAACTCTTACTACTCAGAGTCATGAAAATATGTACTCACTCATTCAACAAATACTTGCTATAATTCTTCAGTGCAAGAGCTGGGGTTACAGAGATGAAGAGATATAGTACTTGTCCTCATGGAAACTTAGGGACAAGACAGTCTATACCTTTGAAGGCCACTGGATCTAGCAAGAAGCTAACCATTGGGGGCTACAAGAGAGGAATTTGAGCAGAAAGATGAGGCCAGAATAGAGATCTCAAGGGAAGAGTGTGGCATGGCAGCAGCGGATAAAAGAAAAAGGATCACAAGAGTGGTAGCAGCAGCATCAGAGAAGCTGTCACAAGCTATGCCAGCTGCTCTCTTATTAAGGCTCCATAAAGAGTACTTCTGCGTCACTAAACTGATGCCAAGACAGGGAGGAAGAAAGACAGATTGAGAGAGAGCAAGTGCAAAGAGCTATAACACTGGGTCTGCAGATTCCTGACTACTCTGCTATGGTGTGGAAATCCTGAAGGAGAAGGGCTGAGGAAACGAGACATTGTGACAGGAAGGAAGGGTACCCATATATATTTGAGAGATGACCACGAACACCCAGGACTGTTGGCTACCTACTCACCTATTTCCCGCTCTTCTCCTGATTGGTAAAAGCCCAGATTCCTTCCAGTAACAGAAGAGGAGCCTGATTAGCCCAAGCGAATTATGGTAACTGTACTCTCCTTGCTGGTGACTGCGTTTGGCATGGGCATGTATTATAATCTGGACAATAAGGTTTACCTGCTGGGCTGTTCCTGATAATTTTTCTTTTAAATGCTGTACTAACTGTGAGCTCCTTTAGGGCAGACTGTCATTGATTCATTATTGAATCCTCAATGTTTTACAATAAAGGACAATACATTTACTCTACCAATGTTTACTGAGCACCAACTACATAGTGGGCACTAAGTTAAATGCTGGAGATACTACAATGAATAGCATAGTCACTACTGTCAAGGAGCTTGGACTGGAGGGGGACATGGACAATTACAATGCAGGGTGAGAAACACTATGTGATAAGCACAATATGCCAAACAATTGTGGAGGACCATGCCCCTAGCACAGCCACAGACCAGACCCTTAAACCTCTGTGTAACTGAGTTGCATGGAACCATCTCTCCTCATTGGCCCTTGGACTCACCTTGGCTAGCAATGAATCCGTCTCTGAATCTCAGGAGGGATAGAACTGGTGCTCCTGATCTGTGGATGACTTGTACTGGAGCCCTAGGATTCACAGTAAAAGGGGCAATTTTAGTTTTTTTCTCCAAAAGCAATGCCTGATTATATAGTACTAACCACATAACAGCAAAAAGGACATAAACAGAGATTAAATATTCATGTGGCTTCTTTCCTGCAAGATAATTAAATGGTAGATCAAGACAACCCATTCTAAAATACTGTGGAGTGAATCTAAATCTGTCTCTAAACATGTCATTGAACTGAATAAGCCTGGTCACCACCAGTATCTCCAGTTTTCAGGGAAGCCTTACAGTGTTAACAGTATGTAAATCTTTTTGCTTCTAGATTATTAAGACAGTTATGAAATATTAAAATTTTCAGGACTCTATATAAAACAAAACAGAAAGGTGACTATATATATATATTTTTTGAGTGATTTTATTGTATTTTTTTAAAAATAGATATTTACTGATTTCAGAGGAGAGAAAGGGAGAGCGAGAGACAGAAACATCAATGATGAGAATCATTAATTGGCTGCCTCCTGCACGCCCCCTACTGGGGATTAAGCCTGCAACCTGGGCATGTGCCCTGATTGGGAATCGAACCATGACCTCTTGGTTCACAGGTTGACACTCAACCACTGAGCCATACAGCTGGGCAAGAGTAATTTTATAATAGTGATCAGAGTGCCTATCTCCAGGGAGGCAAAAACAAGTACAAAAATAAAGTAACTTAACTTATGGAAGAAAAGGTATAAGCTAGTCACTCTTTAGCTGGAATTTCTTCACTGCTTTTGGAATAAAGTTCAAACTCCTTAGGCTGGTATGTAAGTCTTTTCTAGGCAAACTCACACTTTCCTGTCTATTGCCCTGTTTGCAGGGTACATATCTGTCATATCAAACTATTCAGAGATCCCTGAAAGTGCCATACTTTCAAATGCCTTCATGCTTCTCTATATGCTATTCTACCCTTTCTTCTTTACTTGGTAACTCCCTACTGGACAAGATGTAATTAAAGCCTCATCTCCTTGGGAAGCAATCTCACCTTCTTCCCTCTTCCTGGTGCTTCCTCATATCCCTGTCAGACCGCTGACCACACTGCATCACGACCGTCTTTTACTTGTTGGGTGTTACTATTAGACTCCAAATGCCTCAAAGTCAGAATCTATATCTTGTCTGGTTTTCAGTGCACTGCTCAAGGCCTGGTGCCCACAGAAGCTATTCAATAAATATCAGTTGAACAAAGGAAGGAAATAGAGAGAGGAAGAAGTTGTAGACATTGTAAATCCTGGGACAGAGAGGTTTTCTCTGGGTAGCTCTAGGATCAGAATAAGGCCTTTTTGAGATAGGTTATGATAAAAGCTAAATAAAGAACCAGAGCTGGCTTATTTCAAACTGAAAAATGATCAATTTTAGGCCAACCCAGATCTAATACAGAAAGAAAATTACTGAGCTCCTTAAAATTAAGTTTTAAACAATAATTTTAAAGTGAAATATTAGTTCATTATTTAACCTTAATTTCCAAAGCAATCACCACAATAGGACATTCATGACAGTATGAATCAAACCACCTTTTAATGATTCCAAGAATGATAAGGACTCTAGTAAGAACAATCAGACAATTCACACCAGAAAACCTTTATAAATGGAAAAATATATCCTTGATTCAATAATAGCCTATATGCTATGCTAAACCAATGGTAAAGCCAAAAAAATTTCCACTCTGTAGAAGGTCTACATCATGCAAAGGAATGGTGACTCACCTTGGACTCCTCACATCCAGCTGATAAATGTTTCCATCCTGTGTCCCAGCCAACAGCAAGAAGCCAGAGAGAAAAGTACAGCAGTTGAAGGCATCTGAGCCAATAAAGAGGAATACCTGGGAAAAGTAGGAAATAAAAATGCTGTTAAAGCTTAATTTGTTTCCAGGAATAAACAGGCACCAAAAAAATAAAAATTTTACTATTTTTAGAGATCTTTTCTTTCTTCCCCCTTTAAACATTCCTTTATTTTATTTTATTTTTTATTGCTTAAAGTCCATTTTTTCCCCTCGTATTTTTTTTTTAAGAATAAAATTTTCCCCTTTATTCATTTATTTTTATTTTTCAATCCTCACCTGAGGATATTTTTCCATTAATTTTTAGAGAGAGTGGAAGAGAGAGGAAAGACAGAGAGAACTATGGATGTGAGTGAAGCACATCGATTGGTTGCCTTCCGCATGGGCTTGGGCCCAGGTCAGGGCAGAGTCTGCAACCGATGTACATGCCTTTGACTGGAATCAAACCCGGGACCCTTCGTTCCACAGGCTGACATTGTATCCACTGAGCCAAACCGGCCAGGGCTCTTTAAGCATTCTTGGTCTAAACCATGGCCTCACCAACAACTGAGAAAGAAGCACTTTCAGAATTTCAGGAACCTGAGGTTGGCTGAGGACTTGAGCAGTTTATATAATACCCCAGTCTGAGGCAGCAATTGTCAAACTACTACCCCTCAACACAATGACTCATAGAATCCTCAACACCAAAAATCCTTCTTTTCATTACAACCTTTGAGAAACACTTGCAATGCACACATTTAAGATTTGCTTCATGTCACTTATAACCACCTTTTGAAGGGAGATAATTTGTAGGAAAAAACCCAACCTTAAATAAAGTGACAAAACTTAAAGAATCACAATTCTCCCTATGTATTTGAGAAAAGAAATTATCAGATTTTTATTATTCCTTACTGTTAGCTGATATTGATAATTTCTCCCTTGAATGTTCTTAAAAGGAAAGACACAAACCAAAACAAAACAAAAGTCCTTGATTTCCCTTTGGAAGTAAAAGCCAGCATGGAAATTCAGAGTGCAAAGGCAGTATGATGACAAACAGTGATGTTCCTGGAACAACTTTGAAAATGGAAACATCACCAATAAAATGAACTAATGATCTAAAATGAAAATACACAGCTTATGGCCAAACCAAATCATTAAAATTATCTGGTGATGGAGTTAAAATTTGAAAAACCTAATCACAGGGAACTCAGAGTTTAATTAAGAGCACAGTATGCTCAGCAAAACTTCAAAGTTAAATTCAACTGCCCTGACTGGTTTGGCTCAGTGGAAAGACCGTTGGCCTGCGGACTGAAAGGTCCCAGGTTCGATTCCAGTCAAGGGCATGTATCTTGGTTGTGGGCACATTCCCAGTAGGGAGTGTGCAGGAGGCAGCTCATCGATGTTTCTCTCTCATTGATGTTTCTAACTCTCTATCCCTCTCCCTTCCTCGCTGTAAAAAATCAATAAAATATATTTTAAAAAAACAACAACAAACAAAAAAGTTAAATTCAACTAATTCTTCTATAAAAGATATTCCAATCATTATCTGATCTAGAGCCCTGAGTGTGTGAGTTCTTTACTCAGAATTTCTTCATGTCACCTTAGAGGTGGAAAGGAATCTATACAATCATTTTCTGTACAGCACATGAAGGCCCAGAGGCAAAGTGACTTGCCGTAGAGCATTTAATCCCCATCACATAACCCTATGAGATAAGTCCTACCAGGCCCAGTTTAATGATGAGGAGACTGAGGGTCAAAGAGGTTAAGTAACCTGTGTGATGTCATAGCCATAAGTGGAAGAGCTGGAATTTAAATGTTGCTCTATTCTAAATCCCATGCTATTAATCACTACAATGGACTGCCTCTCACTCATGCAGCTTCCTCAAAAGGTGAGCACAGTGCGATTGCAGAAATGTTTCTAAAACAGTCTTCCAAGAATCAGAGTGAACCAGCTTGCCCCAGAGTTCGAAGAACTTAGAGGAACCACTTGCCGGCTGCCTGCTCTGTAGTCCCAAGCACTGAAGCTTCTTATCTTCCCGGGCCAACAGCAGCATTTTCGATTCTGTTCCAACCTCCCGTTCACCTGCATGACAGATGAGCTATGTCAATAACTGGTTGATCAGCTGGCAGTACCCAGAAAGCAAGACACAGATGGCTGTTTACTGAATTACTCTGTTAGTGATTCACTCTTAATTTTTTTTAAAAATATACTTTATTGATTTTTTTACAGAGAGGAAGGGAGAGGGATAGAGAGTTAGAAACATCCATGAGAGAGAGAAACATCGATCAGCTGCCTCCTGCACACCCCCTACTGAGGATGTGTCCGCAACCAAGGTACATGCCCTTGACCGGAATCGAACCTGGGACCTTTCAGTCTGCAGGCTGATGCTCTATCCACTGAGCCAAATCGGTTACGGCTCACTCATTAATTTTTAAAAATATATTTTTTATTAAATTTTAAAATGAGAAAGGGAGGGAGGGAGGGAGGGAGAGAGGGGTGAGAGAGAGAGAGGGAGAGAGAGAGAGAGAGAGAGAGAGAGAGAATGAGAGAGAGAGAGAAAGAAACATTGATTGGTTGCTGCATGTGTGCCTCCTATCAGAGATCGAGCCTACAACCCAGGCATGTACCCTGATCGGGACTCAAGCTGGCAACCTTTTGGTGCACTGGATGACGACGTCCAACCAACTGAGCCACACTGGGGTCAGACAGTGTAAGGGTTTGTGATAAACCATGGTAAAGGGTTAAGATTTTAATATATGTGTAAAAGGAGGCCACTGGAGAAGAGCAGGGACAAAGAACAGTGGCATGACTTGATTTATGTTTTTTAAATGACCACAATGGTTGCTCTGATGAGAATGGATTCTAGAATAGTAAAGGGTGTCCCAAAATTCATGCAAGAAGTAATTTTGATAGAAAACACAGGTTTATAATTAAAAATTGTAAATTTTTATTGATTCATAAAGTATACAGTATAGGGTTATGTATGGAATAGCGTATCGGGTAAATGCCCTCCACGGCTTTTCTGGCACATACGCACTCTTTTGTTGAAATTTTCCATGACCGTTTTGCATAAATGTGGCTGAATTTCAACGAGGCTCATTTTCATCTTGATGGCTTGGTTAATCGACAAAATTGTCACATTTGGGGTTCAGAAAATCCACGAGTGATTGTTGAGAAACAAATGCATCCACAACGTGTCACTGTTTGGTGCGGATTTTGGGCTGGAGGCATCATCGGACCATTCTTCTTCGAAAATGCGGCTGCTCAGGCAATAACTAATGAGTGCGTATATGCCAGCAAAGCCGTGGAGACCATTTACCCGATATGCTATTCCATACATAACCCTATACTGTTATTTTTATGAATCAATAAAAAATTTACAATTTTTAATTATAAACCTGTGTTTTCTATCAAAATTACTTCTTGCGTGAATTTTGGGACACCCTTTACAAGCAATAGATGATGATAGATTGCACCAGGATACTGGTAGGAGGGAGAATGGGAGGGAGAGAGCAAGGTGGAAAAATTAGAAACACTTTGAAGGTAGAGAAGACTTTGCTGATGTAGGACATGAGGAAAGGCAGGGGTGAACTATGAATGAATCCTAGGCTTTGGGCGTGAGCAATGGCAAGATGGGGAAAAACAGATTGGGGGGTGGCGGTAGGAATAAAACACTCCGTATCAGACAAGGTAAGTTTGAGCTATTAGACATCTAAACAGAGTCTAAAACACAGGTGAGAGGCCTATACTTTAGATATACTTTTGGAAATCACCAGCTTAAATACAATACTTAAAGCCATTGATCACCCAGTAGTTACTGTAGTTAGAGCTGAGGGGCCTCCAATACTTAAAGGTCAAATAAAGGAGATTTATGAAAGTAGAATTAGCAGCCAGTGAGATAGAAAGAAAAGCAGTATAGTGTGGTATCACAGAAGCCAAGACAGAAAAGTTTCCTGAGAAGAGGGGCTGGGATTAAACTCTGTAGAAAATTCAGAAAGAAAGGCACAGAGAAGTAACACTGGATTAGGCAACGTGGAGTCCCTGGTGACCCTGCCCTAGCTCCCATCCTCCCATCCTTCCTATTCTTGTCTGTCCACCTGGAATCCATCCTTCAAGATTCAAGTCAACTCCTTTTGTGACACCTTTCACATCACACTAACCCAATACAGTGTCTTCTTCCAAGAATCACTAAGTTATTCAGCCAAAAATGTATTGTTCTCTGTTTTATAGGCATTCATCAAATCTGATATTAAGTTGTAATTACTCAAATGCAATAACTATGACACATAGTTCTTTTGTAGATTTTAAGGCAACAGAAACAGAATAGGTTTGCAATAATATTAATCTTATGGTGAAACAGAAATACCAGCTACAGAGCAGAAAAGGAGAAACTAAGGCAAATACTGATGGGCCTAAGGAAACAAAATAGCTCATAGGTCATTATCAACTTACTGGGCATCTGCTCAGGGCAGCCGAGGTTGATGGAGTTGTCAGCAGCACCCACAGCCACTCCATTGATGGAAGAACCACAGTCTGCAATGACTCCCAGGCAGGCTGAGCGCCCACAATCCCAAAGTCGTGCTGTTCCATCTCGAGAACCAGATACCACATTCCTCCCCCGATCAACAATGGCTGTATCTAGGATACCTGGCAAGAGGAAAAAAAAGATCCTGAGGTAGAGTAAGTAGGAAAGGAACTTCAAAGGCAGAGAGGACAGATCTGCATATATGACTCCACTCCTTCACAAACATACTGGATAGATACTACATGCTGGGCACGGTCAAGTGCTAGAAAAAACAAATAAATAGAACAGAGTCCCTGCTTCCCAACGGTTCAAAGACTGGCTGTGAGAGACAGACATGGAAAAAGCTTTGGCCCTGACCAGTCTGGCTCAGTGAATAGAGCATTGGCCTGCGGACTGAAGGGTCCCAGGTTCGATTTCGGTCAAGGGCATGTACCTTGGTTGCGGGCACATCCCGAGTAGGAGATGTGCAGGAGGCAGCTGGTCGTTGTTTCTCTCTCATCGATGTTTCTAACTCTTTATCCCTCTTCCTCTCTGAAATCAATAAAAATATATTAAAAAAAAAAAAAAGAAAGAAGCAGACAGAGGGCCCCTGGCAGGGTGGTGCCCAGGAGAGGGCAGTGGGTGGGCGGACACAGGCCCCTAGCAGTGAGTGCACGCCCATCCCGCACTGCGGGTCTTCTGGAGAATCTGGGCGTTCACTTGAAAAATCACTTTTTAAAAAAGATCCTGGTGGTGCCGAACCGGTTTGGCTCAGTGGATAGAGCGTCGGCCTGCGGATTCAAGGGTCCCAGGTTCGATTCCAGTCAAGGGCATGTACCTTGGTTGCGGGCACATCCTCACTGGGGGGGCGTGCAGGAGGCAGCTAATCGATGTTTCCCTCTCATCAATATTTCTGACTCTCTATCCCTCTCCCTTCTTCTCTGTAAAAAAATCAATAAAATGTATTTATAAAAAGATCCTGGTGGTTCCATTGAGAACTCATTGAAAGGGTTAGTCTCCCCTTCTTAAAAGGAAGGATGTGACTTTTGGTCCAGCCAAGATGGAGTAACCCCATTCCTCCCAGGTTCTTCCTCTCACAACTAAAAGAACCTGGAATAACAACACACAAGCCTAGGAAGACTGAAGGATGGAAAGAAGAAGGCAGACCATCTAGGGACCTCAGGATTTGAACAATGAGCTCCCTGGACTTCCTTATTGCTTCCCACCTACGCTGGACAGGACTCTGCAGAAGTCTGCAACATGCAACTGGTTCAAAAACCAGACACAGGACCATCTTTCCTTCCCTCCGGCAGCCGCAGCCATGAAGGTTGAGCTGTGCAGCTCCAGTGGGTACAACATCTACCCCGACATGGGAGATGCTATGCCAGGACCGACAGGAAAGGTTTCCAGTTTCTTAATGCAAAATGGGAGTTGGCGTTGCTTTCCAAGAGGAATCGTTGACAGATAAACTGGACTGTCCTCTACTAAAGAAAGCACAAAAAGGGACAGGCGGAAGAAATTCAAAAGAAAAGAGCCCGCCATGCAGTCAAAGTCCAGAGGGCCATCCCTGGTGCATTTCTGCCGATATAATGGCCAAGAGGAACCAGAAACCTGAAGTTAGGAAAATTCAACAAGAACAAGCTATCAGGGCTGCCAGGAAGCAAAAAAGGCTAAACAAGCATCTAAAAAGACAGCACTGGCTGCTGACAAGGCTCCCACAAAGGCAGCACCTGAGCAGAAGATGGTGAAGCCTGTGAAGGTTTCTCTCCCCGTGTTGGTGGAAAATGCTAAGTTGACAGATGAGATTTTTATTTTTTATTTATTTTTATTTTTTTTAAAATATATTTTATTGAGTTTTTACAGAGAGGAAGGGAGAGAGATAGAGAGTTAGAAACATCGATGGGAGAGAAACATCGATTAGCTGCCTCCTGCACATCTCCCACTGGGGATGTGCTCGCAACCCAGGTACATGCCCTTGACCGGAATCGAACCCGGGACCTTACAGTCCGCAGGCCAACGCTCTATCCACTGAGCCAAACCGGTTTCGGCGGCAGATGAGATTTTTAAATAAACACCTGACTATAACTAAAAATAATAATAATAAAATAAATAAAAAAAAATTAAAAACCAGGCAGTTTTCAAAAAACAAATAAATTCCCCAAAAAAGTCTGTTGCCCCTCACATAAGACTGGGAAAGGGGTGGCCTTCAGAACAGAAAATCTTTTGGCCACATCCACCCCACTCAAACAGCAAGAGGACAACTGCTACCTCCCCCTCACCCACGGTTTCAGTGGGGCTGAATAGGGAACGACAGCTCTCCACCCAAGGAAGCGGAAGGCAGCACTCCAATTTCCCCAGGGACACTGACAGGCCCAGCAAGGTACTGTCGGCAGGGTTCAGAGGTGAACTGAATCTCTACCCTCACCTGACACAGCAACAGGTGGGAAGAGGTAGAATGAGATCGTGACAAATAGCACTTTCTCCAATCACCCTTCATACCTCCTTTGTGACCTTTGAAGGTTGCCACGCAGCTAGCATCTTCAGCTGACCAGATCTTCAGCTGGGCATCCATTCCCCCACTCAGAACCACAAGGCCTGATGGGAAAAACCTGCAACAATTCACATCAAACACATGTCCTTCCAATACTCTCTGGAAAAACAAAAGAAAATTCCAGGCTAGTTCTCTTGTCCATCCCTTGATGTTCTCTTACCTCCCATATCCTCGGTCCCTTAAATGAAATATGTACATGCTAAACATGCATGCTGGTTTTAAAACGAAGGAGGTCCAAATAATCTCTTTAGCTCTTTTGTCTTCCAGGTAGTGTTCTGAGAGCTAGGTTCCTTTTCCGGTTTGGGCTACAGATGTGGATTTGAACTCCATGGCTCTCACAGCCACCCTAAGTCTAGTTCTACATATAAGAAGGTGAGGAGGGCCCTAACCAGGTTGGCTCAGTGAATAGAGCATCAGCCTGGGCACAAAAGGGTCCCAGGTGTGATTGCGGCCAAGGAGACATGCCCGGGTTGCAGATTCAATCCCCCCACATTAGGGGATGTGCAGGAGGCAGCCAATCAATGATCCTCTCTCATCATTGATGTTTCTATCTCTCTCTCTCTCCCCCTCTCTGAAATCAATAAAAAAAGAAAAGAAAAAGAAGCAGCAGCAGCAGCTGAGGAGATTGGGGGCTATGGCATTAATTAATGTAACAGCCTAGTTACTCAATCTTAGAAACCATCACTGAAGGCAGTTCATACCAAGGGACCACACACTTAGACATTCACTGGCCTGGCTCCTCCACTGTCCCAGCCCCAATTTGTTCTGGCAAATCACCTAGCTTGAGGATGGTTTTCAATTTAAAAAGGGAACAAAGATCCACTGAAGTGCAGTGGTACTATATTTACAGATAGAGACACTCTTCTTTCCATGACCCAGTCTAAAGTTTCTAAGACCACCCTTCATGTATAAGACCCTGAAAGTGTATCCAAAGCCTTTACTCTGAGTTCTCCATTGGAAGCCTGCCAGATTTTCATGCTCCCATCAGCACTAGAAGACACACCAAGGCCTCCTCCACTAGAAATGTCCAGGCATGTTATCTGTTCAAAAGACAAAACAACCAGTGTTACTAATAATAAAATGCTCCTCTTCCCTTGAACTATGTTATAAATACCCCGTCTCACACTCCTCCAAGACTTATCCCAACACAAAAGACATGTGTTTCATGTAAAGGATGCCTTATCACCAACCTCTCAACAAGGGTAAAGCCAACACCTTTTACTTATTGAAACAAAAGGGGCAGGCTGGGTGAGGTCAATGGGGGAAAAAGGGGACATATGTAATACTTTCAACAATAAAGATTTTTAAAAAGCTAATGAAGTAAAAATAAGATTGTTAGTTTATACACTAATCCAATATGATTAGTGTCCTTGTAAAAAGAGGAAATTATGACACAAACACACAGAGTGAAGACCATGTGAAGACACAAGCAGAAGATGGCTATCTACAAGCCAAGGAGAGAGACCTCAGAAAAACCAACTTTGTTAAAACCTTGATGTTGCCGGGACCAGTTTGGCTCAGTGGATAGAGCGTCGGCCTGAGGACTGAAAGGTCCCAGGTTCGCTTCCGGTCAAGGGCATGTACCTTGGTTGCGGGCACATCTCCAGTGGGGGGTGTGCAGGAGGCAGCTGATCGATGTTTCTCTCTCATCGATGTTTCTAACTCTCTATCTCTCTCCTTTCCTCTCTGTAAAAAATCAATAAAATATATTTAAAAAATAAAAATAAAAAATAAAACCTTGATGTTGAACATTAGCCTCAGAATTGTGAGAAAATAAATTTCTGTTAAGCCAAAAAACAACAAAAAAAACCCAAAAAACAGAAAAAACACACAAAAAGATCCTATATAATAAAGAACTAATATGCTAATTAGACCTGATGGCAGAACTATCTTCCAGAACAACTTTCTGGAAAGACCAGTGGGTGGGGGGTGTGGCCACGAGGGCCAAGGCAGCGGGGGCTGTGAAGGCCTACTCTTGCATGAATTTCGTGCTTCGGGCCTCTAGTATTCTTATAATCATCTACAGTCTCCTGTTTCAGCTACAAAGTTTTCCCTATCCCCATATCATTTTCCATCGTTTCCATCTTTTGCTATTTTATTTTAAAATTAATTTACTTCTCCTAATTCTTAGGAACCTACTTACACAGAAGACAGCCTTCCACGATGTTCCAAAAGGATTCAAGGAAAAACAAAGTGAATTGCTTTCAATTTACTACTTCACATATCCTCTGTAAAATCCTGGGTGTGTGTGTGTGTGTGTGTTTCAGAATAAGAGAATCCCAGATTTACTTAAGTGGTTTCAATATGAGCAATCACTTCATGAATAAGCCATGATCAGAATGCCAAGTCTCCTTCATATACATTCATAAATACATACTTTTTTATTTAATAACACCCAGTTGCAAATATTTCAGAACTGTAAGACTGAGACATATTCCCAGCAACAATGATTCCCATATGACCTAAATTTTTAAGGAAAAAGTAGGGACTTTTGCAGTAATTATCTAACCTTCCATTTTACTTTGCTCTTTGACAGTTAAGCCATAATGAATAGGGTTAGCAAGAACTAAAGGGATATGTCAACTCTAATATTTTCCAAGACTTTTTCTTCTTCATATTGGTTTCTCAGAATAAAAGAATTGTTAACTTAATTGTGGAACATTTAATTTTAGAAATTATGACAACTAACATTTATATCACATTTTATCATTTATAAAACACTTTCAAATACATTACATAGAGCCAGGATAGAAACCTACGTCAGAGTCTAAACCTAAAAATCTATTTCTTAGTCAAAACAAAAGGACAGTCAATGGGACAATGCTAAATACTGGGTAAAGATGACAATTCAAGCCAGTGAGATAAAGGATGAATTACTTTATAGTGCTGTGACATGCTAATCATTTCAAAAAGAATTAAGTTAGATCTCTACTTCAAACCAAACAACAAAATAAAGTTTAAAATGTAAAAAATAAAACAAAAATTCAAAGAAAACACTGTATTTACATTTTTAATTAACAAACACTTATATTATGCTTACTATGCTCCAGAGACAATTCTAACTGCTTCAATCCTCATAAAAACCCTAAAGATAAATATTATTTTTACCCCCATATTATAGCAGCTTGTGGCACATGGAGTTAAGTATGTGGCCTAAGGTTACACAGTTAGTAAGTGGCAGAATCTTGGGAGTCAAATCAATGAGTCTGTTTCTAGAGTCAATGTTCTCATCCATCATATTATGCAACTAAAGTAACTTTATATATATAGTCATGTACTACCCTAAGCAAGACTCCAAAGGCAGTTACTATAAAGGAATAAATTGATAGGTTTTATTCTCTAGAAATATTAAATATCTCTATGTCAAAAGACAACATTAAACAATAAGCTAGAAAAATGATCTGCAAAATATATAGCAAAGGATCAATACCCTTAATATAAGAGCGTTTGCCAATAAAGAAAGAAATTCACACTTAAAGAAATGGGCAAATGATATGAAGAGTGACCAATAAATATATGAAAAAGTGGTCAACCCATGATTAATCAAAGGAATGCAAATTAAAATAACAATGAAATACCATCTCTCAAATAGGTAAAACTTAAAAATTTGAATATACAATATTGAGAGTATGTTAAGTCAGACTGATATAAAAGCACAGTAAGAGCCTTTTTTAGTCAATGGATAGAGCCCAGCGATAGGTCAATTAATAAAAAATTTCAGTTAAAGTGGGGAAAATAGTGAAAATCGATGCATAAATACCTACATTTTATTTGATCTCAAATATATAAATGTACATTAAAATTCATTAATCTTTTCATTAGTCCATTGATTATAAGGAACCTTCACCTTGACCTTCTTTTATTTTTTATTTATTTACTTTTAAGTTTATTTTTTACTGACAGTATTAAACTTGACTTTCTTTTAATAAACTATAATCCAAGGCATAATTTAGTTTCCAGTTTCTCTGAAGTAAGGTAAATCTTTGTTCACTCTTACAAAGCAATCTATGAACAAAAATTCAACTAGTGTTTAAAAAAAAATCTTTTCCCTAACATTTTGCATTTACCTTGTTCACACATAATAGCAGTTAAAAACAAAACAAATAAAACGCTTCTTTACCAAGTCTTTACAAAGCAATCAATTTAGTTTTCAGACATAACCATTCTCTGCCTTTTCACACACATATGTCATCAGTTTAACATATTTAGTTAATTAACATAATTTCAAAAACAACATAACTGGCAGTGCAACTGACCTTTGGTAAGCACTCAACTTACCCAGTAGTGTCAGAGTAGGCAGACCTCAAAGAGCTTATAAGCTAAGAATATGCTGTGCCCACAAGTCAGTATGTTTTACAGAGTGCATGTAGAGCAAAGGTTGAATGAGTAGATCAGTTAAACTGAGGTCAGTCAGAACAGACCAAAAGCCTTATAATTTGCATTCCCTGTGACTCAGCAACTCCACTTTTACAAAGTAAACTAATTTCTTCCTATCTTTGTGAAGAAAGGGTTAGCTATATCATCAAAATAGGAATGGATGAACTCAAAATATCTGAATGTCCAGTAATGTAAGATTGGAAAAACAAATTATATTAAAATCAGACAGTGGAATACTATGCAGCTCTTAAAAGAATACATAGAAAGATGGCATAGACCCTAGCCAATCTGGCTCAGTGGATAGAGTGTCAGCCCATGGACTGAAGGGTCCTGGGTTCGATTTTGGTCAAGGGTACATGCCTGGGTTGCGGGCTCAATCCCCAGTGGGGGGTGTGCAGGAGGCAGCCGATCACTGATTTTCTCTCAGCATTGATGTTTCTATCTCTCCTTCTCCCTTTCTCTCAGAAATCAATAAAAATATATTTTTAAAAAAGAAAGAAAAATGGCATAGGATGATGTACATAATATATTATTAAAGAATAAAAAGCAAGTTATAAAATAGTAGGTACTGTAAAACCTATTTTGGTGAAATATTTAAAGAAAAAAGATTGAGAGGAACAAGTAAAATAATGATAAAGCTTAGCATGATGCTGGCACATAGTAAACAATAAATGTTAGCTATTATTATCATGATTTTTCTTAATAAAGGCTAAGCAACAAAAGTTCACAGTGGTTATTTTTAGGGTATAGAAAAAATGAGTGATTCACTTTGCTTTCTAATTCTTAAATTTTCATCCCTAAATATATATTTGTTTTTGCAATAAGGAAAAAAAATAGCTATTTTAAAAATCTACCTATCACACAATAAGAAGTGGAAGGCTTTAATATAACCAGTTTATCTACATATTTCTCACTTCTGCTTTCAAAAGCCCATGGTAGTAGAAAAGGCTTTATCACAAAGATATTTGAAAATTATTCCTCAATAAGTTATAGTCAGAATTTTGAGAAAATGTCTCTGTCCTGTAATCAAAGGGACAAAAATATGAGCAGCGGCAAATTATGCAAACATCAGTTACAACCACCATTACCCAAAACCCGGTAGGTAGCTCTGCTAAAACATGTATAAGGAAATTTCATTTCAAAATTCCTTTCTCTAAGATTACCAGTGAGTGGATTTGTACATATATTCTATGTGGTCCCAAGTACCAGTTTTGTCTAACATTAACATACTTCATGAGCTGTTACCTTATAATCAAAGAAGTGAACCACATTAATTATGAGTGTTTATAGCACTGTAAACAAAAAGATAAAAAGAAAAATTAATTAATGATATTACATTTCTCCTCATTTTATCAAAATACTTACACTCTTTGCATGAATTCTGGAAAAAGTAGTGTATGGTGTCAAAAACTTCGAAGATGCATTTTCCTTTGGACATGAAATATGAATGCTTTTCTAAACAGAGAGGAAAAGATGAAATACATCAGTAAAGCTACTCCAATGAAATTAAAGCCTCGTAAAGAAAACATAAGGACAACAGGAAATTCTCACCTTTTAAGTGTGTCCTCTCCAATCCTCCTTCCCCAGCCCACAAAACTATCCCTCCCTATTAGAGTAGTAGTCCTTTCACTGCAGGGGCTGCAATGTAATTGGTATCACTGAGATGCCATTATCTTTTTATGTTAAGACAAATCAACAATAAAATACAGCTGACAAACATGAGAACATTACTTTTTAGAAGAAAATTTAATACCAACACTCTTAATTAGCGGTGGGGCAAGGAACAGGATCAAGAGATGTGAGGAAACAGCACCAGCCCTGAAGCCTAGACTAGAGGACTAGTCTAAAAGTAAACTTGCTGCCTATAAGAACGTTTAGGAAAAAATGTAGACTACTACCATCTACAGTTACCAGAGAAAACTGGTCAAGTAAATCATGGCACACTCTTCCAATGTGTAGGGCCTGGTCAGGCTTGCAGTGCCCATTCCCACGTGGACTTACACTGGCTGTACATGTTTATAGACTGGTCACCATCACATCCATAGCAGTATTATGACTCCCCATGTTTTGCCTAGTCATTATCATATATCTTTCAGCTACTTTAGCAAGATAACACTAGTGACAGAGTAAGAAATTATACCTTGAACCAGATGTTAGATTCAGGTGACATGATTTGCCAAAGGCAGCCCTTGTAACCAATACAAGTAAGTATATTGGTATTTCAAGGTAGTATGTGTAGAGGTATTAAAGGCTTAGCAAAACCTTCCTCAAGGATTTGATAAGACAGTTCCTTCCTCTAAGCAGCAGGATACCAACACCGTCGTCTCAGGGCATAGCTCCTATATACAGCTGAGGAGTTGCACTCTCCAAATGGTCCCAAACCTATTATCTCTTCCATAGAAGTACTTCAAAGTTTCTGAAAATTTTGCTGGACAATGAAAATGTCTTCAATAATCAAGATTTTTAGAACTTCTTTATAAGGCTAATCTATGTACAACAAGCACAGTCCTCACAGTTCCTTAGAAAGAACAGTTTCAAAGTCATAATATTGTTATCATTGGAAATCAATATGCTCTTATTAAAAGTCTTCTACGCCTTTAAAAACACAATTAGAATATCTCTACAAATAGTACTACCTTAGCCAGCATATCTATGCCTGGCTGCCTGCAGGCCTTTCATTAAATGAGTTTTTGCTTCTAACCGCGTGACAAAGCCCACACGCTGCCAGAGTGCTGACCTGGATTTGGAATTGTCTCCTGTACCCAAAACTAAAGTGTCAGCTAAACTCTCCTCGATAAATACTCACACCAAGCAAGGATGCAGGGGCTCTGAGAGCTTAGTGTTCAGGCCTCTTTAAGTATTGGTTTGTTCTCAGAAGAGTTCATTTCCTTAGGCTAATTACGTGAAAGAATTCAAGAATCAGTGGTTTTCTCCTGCTTATCAATCCTGCAAATCAACCTTTAACCCATAAACATACTATGAAGGAAGATAAATGTTGAACTACCTTCCAATGTCAGCAGTAGAGAGTCATGCTGTTAATGAAAATATTTTAAAGAAAAGCTGCAGGACATATCAAAACATACAGAATTTAGGGGGTGGGGGATAGGAGGGGGAAGTGTGAGTATTCCACACTAAGGTAAAATTCAAAGTCAAACTTTTTATCTTCTGGGGTTAGGTTTTTAAGCATATTAACAGGACTGTTTTAAAGAAAAATGTAGCAGCATCAAGTAGCAAAGTGACTCATGGAAGTTAGGAAACAAATGAATGTTCAACCATAAGCACTTACTGTCTGACCCAACAGGTACACAGCAGAAATTAACAATGATGTTGGAAGATAAGAATTGTATCAGGGCCTGAATATGAAGGGAAGAAAGGAAGTCAGCACCTAGGCTATGGGTGGATACCTGGGAAAAATGTAGGCTTGCAAGGTGGTATTATACTTTTAGTTAGACATATTTTGGGTTTCAATTCCGACATGCAGTCTAACTAGCTTTGATTATTAGGGGTTAATGAGTCTCTTTATCTACAAAATGGACATTGAAAATGCTAATCCCAAATGCTGTTATTCTGATAAACAACAATAACTCAATTTTTGTAATATTCTAGTTCAGCCGTGGGCAAACTACGGCCCGCAGGCCGGATCCGGGCCGTTTGAAATGAATAAAACTAAAAAAAAATAAAATAAAAGAACGTACCCTTTTATGTAATGATGTTTACTTTGAATTTATTTCAGGGAAACATTTACTTTTTAAGAACCCATTGTGGCCCTCGAGTCAAAAAGTTTGCCCACTCCTGTTCTAGTTTCATTCATATACAGTCTCACTCCCCACTAATCAGCCTATGAGGTAGAATATTATCTGGGGTTTTTTGTTGTTGTTTTAAAATATATTTTTATTGATTTCAGAGAGGAAGGGAGAGGAAGAGATAGAAACATCAATGATGAGAGAGAATCATTGATCAGCTGCCTCCTGCATGCCCCACACTGGGGATCGAGCCTGAAACCCAGGCATGTGTCCTTAACAGAATTGAACCCGGGACTCTTCAGTCTACAGGCTGACGCTCTAACTACTGAGCCAAATCAGCTAGGGCTTCTCTCTGTTTTATAGATGAGATGAGAAAACTGAGGCTCAGGGAACTAAGTTATTTGTCCAAAATAATACTTTTTCTTTTTTAAAAATTTGAATTTATTGGTGTGACACTGATTAATAAAATGATATAGGTTCCAGGTGTATAATTCTATATAGTACACCATTTGTATATTACACTGCTTGTTCACTACCCTGTCAAATCTCCTTCTATCATCATTTATTCCCCCTTACCCTGTTCTACATCCCTCTGGTAATCACCTTACTGTTGTTTGTCTATGAGCTTGTCCAAAAACATATTGCTAGTAAGTGTCAGAGTTAACTATGAGTTGGACTCATCTTTTGACACTTTCGACAATTCCATAGCTGTCTATAAAAAAATATAAGATATATAATAACATGTAGCCTATCACCCTGCAGAGGGTAATGAATGAACATTTGCTAAACATCTTATGTAAAAAAACACACACAATGGTTTTCTATTCTTGTCAGAATACCAGAAATGTTTTACAACTAGAAAAGTTTAATTACATAAAATAAAAATAAAAAGGAATTTACCCATCTCACCAGAGCATACTGACTGCAGACAACAGAATGAGTAAAGAAAGTCAGGTCATGGGTTCTCAAAGACCAATGAGAAAAACTATTAAGCACTTGTGAAGGCCTAGGTCTTCATCAAGGCCTAGCCAGACATATTATATTACTCTGCCATACAATAAGGTAGATACTATCCATATAAGGTTATTAAACACTTAAAATGTGGCCAATACTACAATGAGGAACTGAATTTTTAATTTTTACTTAAAGTTTAATTTAAAAATTGCCAAACCGGTTTGGCTCAGTGGATAGAGCGTCAGCCTGCAGACTGAAAGGTCCCAGGTTCGATTCTGGTCAAGGGCATGTACCTTGGTTGCGGGCACATCCCCAGTAGGAGGTGTGCAGGGGGCGGCTGGTCGATGTTTCTCTCTCATCGATGTTTCTAACTCTCTATCTCTCTCTCTTCCTCTCTGTAAAAAATCAATAAAAAATATATTTAAAAAAAAGTGGCAATAATCTCCACCATTGCCACCCAAAATATATTAAAAAAATAAAAATAAAAATTAATAGTTGATTCAGTTATCAGAAAACTTTTTAAGTATGTGAATCTATGTTTTCAACTGTAAATCTTTAAAACCTAAACACATCATCAAGTATTTCCAATAAAAAAATTAGAGTCTATGCCTACCTGGTGTGGCTCAATGGTTGACTGTCGACCTATGACCTATGAACCAGTTGCAGGAGGCAGCTGATCAATGATTCTATGTCATCATTGATGTTTCTATCTCTCTCTCCCTCTACCTTCTTCTCTGAAATCAATAAAAATATATTTTAAAAAAATAATTTCATTAATTACAGATAGAAATAATGTTTTAGATATATTGGGCTAAACAAAGCCAAAAACACACAAAAAAACAGAACATATTCATACATATATATATTTTTTCAACCACAACCCAAAGGGAATCGTTATGGAATATAAATTAAGAATATTGGCCCTGGACGGATAACTCAGTTGGTTAGAGCATCATCCCAATATGCCAAGTTTGCAGGTTTGATCCCCAGTTAGGGCACATACAAGAAGCAACCAATGAATGCATAAATAAGTGGAACAACAAATCGATGTTTCTCTCTCTCTCTCCCTTCCTTCTCTCTAAAAAATAAATAAAAATTTTAAAAATTTGAGGATACTGAACTTCTGGAAAATATTTGCAATATGCACGATAGATGAAAGTTAAATAAAATATATTATTAAAATTAATTTCACTTGTTTCTTTTAGGCTACTAGAAAATTTAAAATTATATATGTGGCTCACATTATTTATCTATAGAAAAGCACTGATACAAGGGAAGAGGAAGTTTGACTACATCTAAATGTATATTTAACTACAAAAAAAACTTTGACATTCAAAGGCAGTAAAAACTGTGATTGTTGTACAAATGACATGGGGATGACACTGATACACAGATAACAGTATAAATATTTAAAGTAGATGTATAGGTACTACCATATATATGAACATGGTGCCATCTAGAAGACATAAAAACCTACCTTGCTTATTTCATTCACAATAAATCCTTCCGAAGCTGTAATCTCTGGGATACCATCGAGGCCAATTCCTTGACAAGTTAGGCTGCCATACAAAGTTGGTTTTCCTATATAGCACAAAAGAAGAATGCCTCAAAAAATAGTAAGAATTTAACATTTTTCTCCTTCAAGACCCAATTCAGACAACTGTATAGATGGTAGGATATTGGGTAATAAAAGAAAAACAGGTACTGGTGTTAAAAATGAGGCGAAGTGGAAAGAATACTTGCTTAAGTGAAGCTAATTTGGGAGAAATATAGTCAAGGGCTAAAAACTAGAGACAAAGATTTTGAGATACAATGTGCTATTTGTAGAGAAAGCTACCAATGTGATCTAAACTTAAGTTTTACTGGCTGTGAAATGGCATTCTTCGAGGATGAAAGGTGAAGATCAACATGAATGTATGTGTTCATCCACAGTATATAAATATAATACCTATGTATTATAGAGTTAAGCTTAGAGTTAAGCTTCATTAATCTGGAAAATGTACTTACGTAGAATACTGCTTTTGCAGTGATATGGGCTAAATAAGATATAAACCTACACAAACATATGTAGATGGTAGAATGGAGTTAAAAAACATTCTTTTCTAATTTCTTTCTGCACTACACACACACACACACACACACACACACATACTAGAGGCCTGATGCACGAAGTTTGTGCACGGGTAAGGTCCCTAGGCCTGGCTGGCGATCAGGGCCAATCGGGGTCTTCCAGCTGCCAACTGGGGCCTTCCTTCCCCCGGGGGCCTTCTCCCAGCTGCAGCCTTCCTTTATTCTGCGCCACCCGCTGGTGGTCAGCACACATCATAGTGAGCGGTCGAACTCCCGAGGGGACAATTTGCATATTAGCCTTGTATTATATAGGATATATATGTATATGTATATATACACTTCTATAACCACCCATAATACCCTGTTTTACATTTCTGACCTCCTATTAGACTGTGAAGTCCTACAGTTCAGAAAGTAGCAGGTTGCTATAAATTATTCAGCAAATAACTATTGGTACAAAACTAAAATTCTAGGAGTAAGAGGCAAGTAAAAACCATCATGGATTCAGAGTGGGGGGCTTCCTAGAGAGGGTGAGTCTTTGAAAGAAAGATAGGACTAGGAAAGAAAGATAGGAAAGAAAGAAAGAAGGATAGGATAAGGGAAAGGAAACTCCAAGTCAGGGAGGTGGCATGTCAACAAAAAAGAAAGAACAAGGAGAAAGGAGTAATCAATGAATATACTAGTTTGGTTACAACCGTCATGGAAAAGGTAGCTGAAGGATGTTAATAGAGGAACTCACAATCTAGGATAGAATTCTGGACTAGAGAAGATCTAGTGAAGAAGATTTTGGTAAGGAAGTGGCATGAAATGCTAGTTCAGAAATATGCCGCAAAAATAGGATTGAGGAATTCTGTTTTTTGTCCCATTCCATGAGTACTGTGCAAGGACTCTCGGCCAGGAGAAAGTAGGAAGCTTTCTTCGGGGATAGCTTTCTCTTCCTCTAAAGGGAATGAGTACAGATTTAAGGATATTACCTGGGGGGTGACAGCTCAGCCAGGCCTCCCCTTCATCCTTCCTATGAAGAAAGACAAAGCCCCATTAGGCTCACTCAACACTGAAAACGATGCCACTGATGCTAGGGGAAAAAGATAACATCATTTCCAGTTTGGCCATAGTACACAGGCATGATCTAGTCCAGTGATGGCAAACCTATGACACGCGTGTCAGAGCTGACACACAAACTCAATTTTTGGTTGATTTTTCTTTGTTAAATGGCATTTAAATATATAAAATAAATATCAAAAATATAAATCTTTGTTTTACTATGGTTGCAAATATCAAAAAATTTCTATATGTGACACGGCACCAGAGTTAAGTTAGGGTTTTTCAAAATGCTGACACGCCGAGCTCAAAAGGTTCGCCATCACTGGGCTAGTCTAACACCCCATCCAGGCATAAATTATTCTAACACAGACTTTGTTTACTTGTTGAAGAAATATTTGTGGATTAAGTGTCTAATGCATATAATGGAGTTTACTATTCATTAATAACTGCACAGCTTTGAAACATAAAGTATATATTACACTTCGATCACTGAGGGATTACTGTAAGCCAGGCCCTGTGCAAGGCACTTTGCATATAGCATTAGTAATCTTCACAATTTAACAAGATATCTTTTATTATTTCCATGTTAAAGATTAAAAAAACAACAACTGAAGCTCAGAGAGACGTGACCTGCCCAAGGTCACCTACCTATGAAGCAGGAACTGAAATCTGACTAGTATAGGTCTGTGTTCTACCACCTTACTGACTTTTTTCATGTTTTAGAATGCACCTCCCCAATCATTCAAATCAATACAGTGGGGCCTTGACTTACGAGTTTAATTTGTTCGGTGACGGAGCTCGTAACTCAAATTACTCGTATGTCAAATCTTAAAGTGAACGAGCGAGACACGTGATGCTGGGCTGATGTTGTGGTGTTCACTGTGACCTTCGCTGCGCCAACTAGCGGTGGGATATCTGAAGCTGGCTCATAACCCGAATTTTAGCTTGCAACTCAAAGCAAAAAATCGGCCGAGAGACGGCTCATATCTCGAAAAACTCGTTAGTCGGGACACTCGTAAGTCAAGGCCCTGTATCTCACCTAGGGTACAGGGAAAGGGTGGAGGCTTTAGGTCGCCAGCAACTCTCTATCAGTTATTTGCTGCACAATCCTGGGCAAGTTTCTTCCTCTGATTCTGATCCTGCATTCTCTCATAGGCACCTCGCGGCCCTCAACAAATGCTAGTGTTCTTCCTTTATTATTTATCACACATTCTGTGTTGCAGTAAGTAACGGGTTATTTTACTTTAGCCCATCTAGTAAGGTGTAAGTTTCTTAAATGCAGGAATGTTATTCATCTTCACCTCTGTTTCAATGTGAAAAACCTTATTAGGAATCACAGTTGCCATTCATGGTACTGCAGTACTCTTCCTGGTGCTAGAGAAATAAATATCTGTTAAAGAAATGAACGGTCTGCTGTGCATTCCCCATTAAACTGTCAGCTCGAGGGCAGGAGCCACCCCTTCAGCGTGGAGTACACGTCTGAGCTGCACCTGAACAGCACCTCGCATCCATCTACGTCAGCGTCCCGACAAGGTCGGTGCTCCCCGGTTCTCTGAATACCACGGTCCAATATGACAGACACACCCAGACAGTGTGATGGTGGCGAGGGCTGGGACTTTCGCCAATAGCTGACGATCAACAAATACCTGGGCCTCCTGCCTCCCAGCTGTCCTGTCTTTCTCCAACTCATTGATGCTCGTTCTGATGCTGGAAACTCACAGCGCTTATGTGTCCCCTTAGCCTCGGGATAGCCTTCTGAGAATGAAAACCAATGACCATGTGGGTTTGAGACTTCTGTCTAGAGACCCAGAGCTCCCTCAACAATTGGTGAGGTAACGCCTATGGGTATCCTGGGTAGGGCCTGGGTCTCTACGAAAAGACCACAATCACTACCCGCCTCCTTTGTCCCGGTTCTAGGATTGCATTCACCTGAGGGCTTGGGCCCAGTCGCTCTGAATCCGCAAAGGCGCCGCCATCTTGACCACACCTCCACCAACCCGCCTCTTCCGCTCTCTCCCGGAAGTGGCTCCTCCGAAAGGGCTGTGGCGAGTGCGGGGGGGCGGGATCCACACCGAGAGGCCACCAATGAAAATGCGCGGCGGGACCTTCCTCTCCGTCCTCTCCACCCCGTTCCCACGCGCGCGCGCGCGCCCCTCGCAGAGGCTGGCTCCCGGCAGGAGGGGCGGAAGTCCTCTCCGTCCTCTCCACCCCGTTCCCACGCGCGCGCGCGCGCGCCCCTCAGAGGCTGGCTCCCGGCAGGAGGCTCGGAAGCGTTCCCGGTGCGTGCCAAGCGGACGTGCGGGAGCGCGCGTTCAGGGCCTCTCGTCTGCCTTTTCGGTGAGCACCGCCCGCCGCGTCCTTGCTCGGTAAAGCGTGACGGGCACTGCGAGGGCGCAGGGCCACCCGCATTTCTCTGCTTCGCCATTCTTCCCCTGCCTTCCCCATCTGGACCGGCTTCCCATTCCAGCTGCCGACCCCCTAGCCCGCCCTGATCCCTGAGCAGGGCGGGGTCTTCCTCTTTTTACTCCAGGGGAGACTGAAGCACGGATGAGGTGGGGGGAAGAGCCGGGTAGCACCTGCGGAGTCCCGGGGTAGCCCAAGCATTTGGCATCATTACGTTAACGCTGCAGTAGTTCTGTGACTTACATGTTACCTTACGGAGGACACGGAAAAAGACTGCCGGGTAAAGCGTTGCCTGCGTTCGAACCCGGATTTCTTGGCTTAGGATTTAAGCACTTTCTTTCCCCTGTGTTTGCTCTAAGGTTTGCTCCTTGCCTTTAAAGAGCTCACAGTGTGTAGTAAGAAGAGGAAACGTGTGCAGTAATAGGGACGATCATTATTGAACTCTGGACGGGCCAGGCTCCTTTACCTGCGTTATCTCATTTAGTCTTTAACAATCCTGTGGGGTATATATTATCTCTATTTTTCAAGAGAAATTACGAAGTGATTTGCTCAAAGTCACCCAATACATGAGTGAAAAAGCTAGTTTCCAACCCAAGTCTGTTTCAAAGCCCATTTTCTTTTCTCTTTTTTAAAAAATATATTTTATTGATTTTTTTACAGAGAGGAAGGGAGAGGGACAGAGAGAAACATTGATCAGCTGCCTCCTGCACACCCCTTAGTGGGGATGTGCCCAGCAACCAAGGTACATGCTCTGGGACCCTTCAGTCTGCAGGCGAGGCTCTATCCACTGAGCCAAACCGGTCAGGGCTCAAAGCCCATTTTCCCCTTCCTCAGGTTATACGGCCCGCAGCAAGTGAGTTTTCTGTAGGGCTGTGGAGTTGCTTAAATCCTCTGGTCCCTTCCCCATTGCCCTCTAAGCGCCCTAACTTGGCTAACAGGCCTGGCTGTGATCAGATGGTTTCTCATCTTGCCAGTTTCATTTGCTTTGTTTTCTCCTCATACTCTATTCTCCAGTCACACAGAACTTTCCCTTCTTCCCGTGTGTCAGATTCTCTTTCAACCCCACCCCCGCTCCCGCTCTCTTCATGGACAGGAGTCTTCTTCCTTTCCATCTCTGGTTAATTCCTATTCATTCTTCAAGTGTCAGTTTACAAATCACTTCCTCTCTCTGTGTCTGGATTAGGTATCACTCCCCGGTGTCCCGCAGCTGAGCTGTCTGTACACAGTGTACAGTAAACTGCCTGTTGACTCGTCTGGACTGTACATTCCGTGAAGGCAGGGACTGTGTCTGTGGTCACTCCTCTGTCCTCAGCTCTAGAATAGTGCCTGGAACATGGTAGGGGCTCAGTGATCATTTGTCGAATAAGCCAGAGAGACACAGGGAAGGCATTAAGCAGTTCTAGTTTCTTTATAGCCTGTCATGGTGAAATGTGTACAAGGCTGAGGTAATTTCTCGTCAAGTCTTTCTAAGTTCTCTCTGTATGCCACCTCCTACTCGGTGTTCTGCAGCAGATGATCTTGGGAAGAAGTTTGGGCGAATACACCTCACATTACTAAGTACTCTCAGCTTACAGACTCCTCTCTTGCCCTGGCCACTGCATGCTGTCTGTTACAGCCACACAACTCTCCATTCCTCCCGCTTGTCAAACCCTACACATTCTTAGGTATTAAACTTTGTTCTTCTCCAGCCATAGGATAAGGCCAATGTAAGAAAAGAGAGATTCTTTGGGGGTGAATCAGAGATAGCGTCTCCAGAAAGGTGACATTTCACCTAATTCAAATTCCATTAGCAGAACCCATTCCAGCTTATTGTTCTAAGCATTCTCACATACTTTATCTCATTCCATTTAGTTCAAACCATTTTGTAGGCCTGCTCTCTGCCAGGCCTAGTGCTGAGGGCACCAAGTTAGATCAGGCCCATTGTCTGTCCTCAAGTAGCATAGTCTCCAGAGAGAGACATAAGCATAAATAGGCTATAACAGTGCAGTGGTCAGTGTTATTTATAACAGAGGAATCCCATATATAATCATGTTCCTCCTCTAACCTTGCCTCCATTGATGTCTAGAGATTCCCAAAGATGTCAACTCAAGGACATACTTGGGCCCGTCAGGTGAAGAAAGAGGGTGAGGAAGAGGACCCCCTGGACCTGCTGATCTCCCGCTCTGGCTGTGCTGCTTCCCACTATGCAGTGCAGGAGTGCATGGCCCAGCACCAGGACTGGCGACAGTGCCAGCCACAGGTGCAGGCCTTCAAGGACTGCATGAGTGAACAGCAGGCAAGACGGCGAGAGGAGCTGCAGAGGAGGAAGGAGCAAGACAGTACCCACAGCTGAGCCCCCAAACCATCTATCCCCAGAGCATGGCCTGCAGAAACTAGCACCCAGACAAATCCTAAACAGTGGAAGTGTGGGCCAAAAGGTATAAAACTCCAGGATAGCCTTTGGGATTGGGGTTGAGAGCCAGGCAGCCATGGGCTTGGACATGACTGTCATAAAGAAAGAGCTGTCATATTTTATTTGTTTAAAAATCTTTATTTTTGAAAGTATTACAGATGTCTTCCTTTATCCCCCATTGATCCCTTCTACCCTACTTCTCCCCTCCCACGCAACGTTCACTGCACCATTGTCCATAAATTATGCATATAAATTCTTTGGTTAATATCTTCCTTCCTT
Organism: Myotis davidii; assembly: GCF_000327345.1. Taxonomy (NCBI): domain Eukaryota; kingdom Metazoa; phylum Chordata; class Mammalia; order Chiroptera; family Vespertilionidae; genus Myotis; species Myotis davidii. The sequence continues at coordinate 1,585,432 of NW_006383005.1, forward strand.
CCTCCCCCCATAGCTGTCTTATTTTTATGGTGAGACCCACACATCCTCACTCATCTTGTTCCACGAATATTAAATATTGACCAGTATTTGTGATGTACAACAAAGGGTGAGGTTTAGGCATGTTCTTCTACCCTACATCTTGGGTAAGTGTGCCAAGTACTGAGCTAATTACATAGACTTTGAATGTTAGAAGTAAATTCACAATCTAAAGGTAAATTGGTTACCTAATATGTCTTCATCTATTCAGTCATTGGTTCAACAATAGCCAGTTTTCCTCAGACCTCACATGCTAGGCAGTTGGAAACTGATGGGACAAATAATATGATCTTTGCCTTCATGTCTAGTTTGAGAGACAAATTAAACAACACTGGAACAACTAAATAATTCCTGCAATGATATAAATGACTTTATCTTTAATAAGTTGTTCTGGATATTTCCTTTGATCTAATAGAAGGGAGAAAGCAAATGTGGGGGAAAAAACATTGAGTGACTCTCATATGCTAAAGTCTATTGAATTAACAGATGTAGACTCTGACCTCAACACACTCCCAATCAAACACACACACAATGTTGGCTTGATGTTTAAAAAGTACATTTAACATAAAACACAGATTTTTCCGCTTTTGAAAAATAGAGAAGCTGTCAACATGGAGCTTATATTCCTACTTGACAACAATTTGCTGGAGCTAAATATGGTTTCTCTTAGGTGGTTGCATTCTCTGGCTCATGAATTGCCACCACTTCTCATTTTGTTTCCATGGAATTATATTACCCATTCTGTTACTTTCTGCCTATCCCTGTAAGGCACTGACTGTCCTGTGCAAAGGGATGTATGCTGTCATCATCGTCAGTAATATTTCTTGTGTGTGTGTATCACATATCATATTTTATTTTATATCTATATTAATTAGAAGTACAAATCTGAAGTACAGTAGCACCTAACACTACCTTTGTGTGTTGGTATTTGGGGAGGAGAGAAAGAGAAAAGAGGGGAGAAGATAGGAATACCAGTTTAAAGAACAATAAAATCCAATTTCAGCCTTCAAGCAGAAGGGGCTGACTGGATATATCTATATGTATAGATATATCTATATACATATATATATAGATATATCTATACATATAGATATATCTATATACATATAGAGAGAGAGAGAGAGGGAGAGAGAGAGAGATGAATCTGTGTTAAGTGCTGTGGGTCATCAGAAGGAGTACTGGGGACGAGTTTTCAGCAAGAATCTCAAAAAGAGAAGGGATTTAGTTGAGTTGAACCTTTAAAGATAAAGTAGGTATTACCTATTTGTAACATATATAACAGGAAGGATTACCATCTGTAGCAAATAAAAAGTATTTAGAATTCAATAAGAAAAAGCAAACAGCCCTAGCCAGCTTGGCTCAGTGGATACAGCGTCGGCCTGCGGACTGAAGGGTCCCAGGTTCGATTCCGGCCAAGGGCACGTACCTGTTTTGCAGGTTCGATCCCCAGTAGGGGACGTGCAGGAGGTAGCCGATCAATGATTCTCTCATCATTAATTTTTCTATCCATTTCTCCTCCCTTCCTCTCTGAAATCAAGAAAGAAATATATTGAAAAAGCAAACAGCCCAGTTGAAAAGTGAACAAAGTTAAATATACCTCCACAGCCCAGCTAGTGTTGCTCAGTGATTGAGCATTGACCCATGAACTAGGAGGTTGCCAGTTCAGTTCAGGCCAGGGCACATGCCTGGGTTGTGAGGGCATGCAGAAGGCAGTCAATCGATATTTTTCTTTTTTTAAAAATTTATTTTATTTTATTTTATTGCTTATAGTATTACAAAGGGTATTACATATGTGTCCTTTTTTTTCTCCCGCCCTTGACAGTCCCCTGGCCTCCCCTACCCCCCAGTGTCTTATGTCCGTTGGTTATGCTTATATGCATGCATACAGGTCCTTCGGTTGATCTCTTACCCCCCTTCCTCCTGCCCCACAACCCTCCCCGATATTTTTCTTTCATCAATATTTATATCTCCCTCTTCCTCTGTAAAATCAATAAAAAAATTTAAAAATTTAAAATCAATAAATATACATACACAATAGGAAAATGTAAATATATTCTGCATCACTGATAGTAAGTCAAATGCAGATTTGAAAAAGTTGTATTATAGATCCTCTTGGCAAAAACCGAAGTATTTATAATGGAGGTAGCAAGTTTTGGAGGGTTACAGCTATAACAGAGCTAATGCTGGATGGGTAACAATATATTTAGGCAAAGGGTGCTTAAACCTTTTTCCTCAAGTAAATGAAGATAAATCCTATTTAATAGGCATACTAAAAGAATTAAATGAGATAATATATAAGTAATAATAAAAATGGTTAGCATTTATTGAACTACTAGAGGCCCAGTGCACAAAATTCCTGCATGGAGGAGGGAGGGTCCCCTCAACCTAGCCTGCACCCTCTCCAATCTGGAACCCCTTGGGGACTGTCTGACTGCTGGTTTAGGCCCAATCCCTGGGACATCCCTCTCACAATCCTGGACCGCTGGCTACTAACCGCTTGCCTGCCTGGTCGCCCCTCACTAACCCCTCCTCCAGCCTGGTCACGTCATGCAGCCTGTTCAGTCACTTAGGCTTTTATATAGATAACTAATATTTATGGAACATTTAACCCAGCCACTCTGGTTCCAGAGGCTGTGCTCTCATTCCCTGTGATACGCTTTCAAATCCCACTATGCCACTTACTAGCTGGGCGATTTGGGGCAAATTACCTAATATCTCAGGCTCTGTTTTTTCTTCTAGAAAAATATAGTTATAATGCCTTTCACATAGGCCTCACAACTAATAAATGTAGTCCTTCCTCATAGGGTTGTAGAAAGAATGAGTTAATATTGGTACAGTAGGTCTTTGAATAAAGTCATTTCTTTCAATGTCATTTTGTTATAATGATGAGAAATGGTAGGAATTTAACTGTCTACATCAATTAACCTATTATATAGTAAACTTCATTTCATTATACATTGTTTTGCTTAAAGTCGCAAAACATATTGATATTAAGTAAGGACTTAAGAGCTAAGAAACAGTGTCTGCTGGAGGGGGGTGGGGTGGGGGGGGT
>NW_006383005.1:1588705-1599423 GCF_000327345.1 Myotis davidii
AGTGTCTGGTACCTAGTAAGTCACCACTAAATGTTAGCTATTATTGTCATTTTTCTTGCGTGCTAGTCACCATCCTGAGTTACAGTATCTCATTTAATCCCTCTTAGCACTCCATTAACTCACCTTTGCAGAGGAGGAAATACAGGTCAGATGGAGGATCAGACTCCAAGTGTGTCTTGTTCTAGAGCCTATGCTGTTTTCTGCTCTGCTCTTTCACAAGCATCTGGTGCCTAGTATGATGCTTAACACAGTAAGTAACCACATTTACTATGTAAACATTACTGTACTTTTTTAGTGCTTTATAAAAGGAGATTAACCAGTGCAGATGCCCAGTGTTATAGATTGGCATGGTGTTTTTGGGTGGGTTTTTTTTTTGGTCTCAGTTCTATAGCCCACAGCTATGGAGCTAGCTAGAGTTTGAGGTGGTCCATGCATGTCCCTGTACAGTCCACACCTGCAGAGAGGCTTGGTGTCTTGGGATGAATAAAGACCTCTTAGCTGGCTGTCCCCCTGGGGTAGGCCTAGGACAGACTCATGATTTGGCTCTTCCCTGCAAGGTCGTTGGCTGGGGACTTGGCCTGTGTTCAGTGGAAAGGTGCCCTGTACTGTGTTTTACTAGACGAGTAATAAGATATTCCTCGCACTTTCACTCCCTCAGGTACAGTTGCCAAACTTTTCTTTCTTCAGAGCCTGAGTATTTTGTCTAAATGGTGAGCTGATTCCCTAAACCTGAAATTTCTGAGAATGAAAGTTATTCCAGGGGGGTTATAAGAACTAAATGAATCATTTTAGGTTTTCCAGGGAGATCAGACATTTGGAGACAAAAACGGCACAAAGAGATCAAAGTACTACATGTAAAAAAAGCATGAGGCACATTGGCCACCCCCATCTGCAGTGCCTTTGCAGCAGGTCTAGTTTTAGACCTGCGCTTTCCTTCCTTTAAGTACTTTACATTCTAGAAACAGTGGGAACCAGGGATCTCAGCATTGCTCTGGTGTCTGAATGGCCAAAATATCCAGATTTCATTTCTTTCTCTGCAACTAAAACTCCTTTTCAGAATCCACAGTGGGCAGTTTCCAGCTCTGTTGGGGGAAATAAGGCATTCTCAGCCAGAGGAAAGGGACTAACAAAGCTGAGGAACCTACTGGCCGTAAAACTCCCCATTTGACCCCATCCTTCTTAAAAATTACTGATCTACAAAGAAATCCATTTCTAACCATCTCAATGTGTACTGAACCAGGAATTGAATGACCTAGAGCAGTGATGGCGAACCTATGACACGCGTGTCAGAGCTGACACGTGAATGCATTTTTTGGTTAATTTTTCTTTGTTAAATGGCATTTAAATATATAAAATAAATATCAAAAATATAAATCTTTGTTTTACTATTGTTGCAAATATCAAAAAATTTTTATATGTGACACGGCACCACAGTTAAGTTAGGGTTTTTCAAAATGCTGACACGCCGAGCTCAAAAGGTTCGCCATCACTGACCTAGGGCTATCCCTAGCTGTCACTAGTTAACTGGGTGACCTTGGAAAAGTCAGTTAACTCATCTGTAAAATGAAGACCAAAACAGATTATCCCAAAGGTTATGTATTGATAGAGCCAAAACTAAAACCCAGCTATTCTGATTTCCTAATCCACTGACCTCTCTCTTCCTTCCTGCCTACCCCCCTAGTCTTTACAGCAATACGAGGCATAGTTTAACCCTGACTGCAGTATTCAAAACAGAAGTATGCTGAAGGCGTGAACTATTGATACATGCAACAACACAGATAAAACATTAGGGTAAATTAATGTAGTAAGACACAAAAGGCTACATACTGGGTGATATTTAAATAATACTAGTTAGACCAAACCAATCTATGGCAATAGAAATGAGATTAATGGTTGCTTCCGGGGGTCGGGGGGTTGGGGGGGGAGGTGTAAAGGAACACACTAGCCACAATATTCTTTATCTTGATAGAAGTATAGTTTTCATGGGTGGCTGCATTTTTAAGACTGATCAAATATACATTTAAAATCTGTGTTTCACTATATATAAGTTTTATCTTAATGGGAAAAAAAGTCTTTCAAAAAAGCATGCTGAAGAAGTTTAGAAGGGAAGGTAATCTAACATTTACTGATCTCAAACTCCTAAAAGGGAATTATCTCCATCTACAGATTAGAAAACTGGTTTAATGAGATGAAAATAACTCACCTGAGGCCTCAAAACTAATAAATTAGAAACTTTGGAATAGCCCAGGTTTGTCTACCTCTTTATATTAAGTTGCCTCAGAGAGGGAGACTTCATCTTAGAAGCCAAGAGACATACACCCCATTTGATTTCATTGCCCTTTGATCTTAGGAAAGTCCATTTCCCTCTGGCCTCAGTCTAAAGCAGGGATAGGGAACTTTTTTTCTGCCAAGGGCCATTTAGGTATTTAAGACATCACTCTCGGGCCATACAAAATTATCAACTTAGCCTGGCCGGCAGGGCTCAGTGATTGAGCATCGACCTATGAACCAGGAGGTCATGGTTCAGTTCCTGGTCAGGGCATATGCCCCAGGTTGTGGGCTCAATCCCAGTGTGGGGCGTGTAGGAAGCAGCCAATCAATGATTCTCTCTCATCACTGATGTTTCTACCTCTCCCTCTCTTCCTCTCTAACATCAATAAAAACATATTTTTTTAAAAGCGGTGGTACATTTACACAGTGAAATACTACTTGGCCATAAAAAGAAAGGAAACCTAACCTTTTGCAACAGCATGATGGACCTGGAGAGTATTATGCTAAGTGAAATAAGCCAGCCAGAGAAAGACAGATATCATGGTTTCACTTATATGTGGAATCTAATGAATAAAATAAACAAAATACAAACAAACTCATAGATACAGAGAACAAACTAAACTGTCAGAGGGGAAGGGAGTTGGGGGTCTGGGTGAAATAGTTGAAGGGATTAAGAAGAAGAAAAAACATGCAAAAAAACTCATAGACACAACAGTATGGTGATTACCAGAGGGAAAGGGGGGGTGGGAACAGGTAAAGAGGGTAAAGAGGATAAATGATGATGGAGGGAGACTTTTTGGGTGGTGAACATACAATATAATATACAGATGATGTATTATAGAATCGTACACTTGAAACAATGTCAACCCGATATATTCAATGAATTTTTTTAAATGCTAAGAATGCTCTGAGTTCCCACAGACTTATAGGACTATCTCAGAGAAGCAGTGGGATACAGGAAAGAGGGGTCTGCCACTATTAACTGTGTGACCCTAGGAAGTCACTTCATCTCTCTAAACCTCAGTTTTTCCATCTATAAAATTGAGATAATACCATCAACCTCAAGGATAATCTGTATATAGTACATAGCACTTATAAAAGCTCAACAAATGTGAGATACAGTGGGGCCTTGACTTACGAGTTTAATTCGTTCTGAGACCGAGCTCGTTAAGGAGCCCGTTAACTCAAATTGTTCTATCAACTCAATGCAAAAAATCTGCCAAGAGATAGCTGGTATCTCAAAAAACTCATTAGTCGGGACACTCGTAAGTCAAGGCCCCACTGTATACTCACACTCACACACACAGATACCCATCCACATACACACTCATATACACCCTGAAAAACTGGTATAAGTTTTACAGCTAATATAGTACCTAGCACAGAGTCTAACTGAATAAATGATAGCTGTTATCTACAGAAGAATGAATGCATTGATACTCAGAAAAACACTGGGGTCCCTTAGCATCAGCATCACCTGGAAACTTGTAAGAAATGCAAATTCTAGGCCCTCACTCAGATTACTAAATCAGAAAATCTGGAGGTAAAGTCTAGCAATTGGTGTTTTAAAAAGACTTCCAGGTCATCCTCATGCATACTTAAGTTTTAGTACCAATGACTTAAATAAAGGTTTGATTATTTTTATAAAGGGCCACATAAATGTTTTAGCTTTATAGTTTGTTACAACTACTCAACTCTGCCATTGAAGTGTGAAAGCAGCCATAAATGATATATAAATGAATGAGCATGGCTCTGTTTCAATAAACCTTTATTACAAAAACAGGCAATGAGGTTTGGGAACTAGATAGAGGTGGTGCTTGCACAACATTGTGAATGTAATTATTCACTTTAAAATGGTTAGTTTTGTGGTATGTGAATTTCACCTCAATAAATTACTTTAAACAAAACACACCCATCAGCAGCAAATTTTTATTAGATGGAAGATACCTAGGGTTGGCTCAAGGAAAGTGGTGACAATTGGCAAGCACTCCTCCACAGAGGACAGGACGCATTCCTGGCTGTGGGGTTGGATACTTATACCTAAGGGTCAGGGTCACCTGCTTAACTTGGACCACTCAGAGAGCTCTTCCCCTGGGCACTCAATATCACCAGTGCTGGCAAGAAAGAGCCTGCAGTGAGCTAGTTCAGCTTGGCTATCAGTTCTTCGAGTTCTGGCCGAGCTTTGAACCTTCCCTTGAAGTCTTCTTCAGTGTGCTGGGGAGAAGAAAAATAAGTGGGAATTACTGCAGAGCTTTCAATTACTCAAATACGCACAGCATCAAAAAAGGATCCACCTACCCCCTCTGTAGAGAATGCATCACAATTCAACTAGCTTTATTGAGGATCTATTATGTACCAGACTTGTATTAGGTACCATGGATTCAAAGCTGAATTGGATTTCCTCCCTGCCTTAAATGAACATATGGTTTGGTGACAGAAGACAGATTTATAAAGAATTAATGTCAAAACTCTATACATATCACAATAAAAGCACTTAAAAAAAGAGAGAATGCCAAAATTCCCCATTAACAATAGGAAATAACAGATGCAGGATTGGATTATTTCAAATCAGCATGACCAGCACATGTTCTCACTATATACAGAATTACAGTAATAAGCAAAGGTTTAACAAGCATGGACTTGGGAGCTGCATGAAGCAAATGGCATCAGTCTAAGACGACCCGATGTATTTGTGTCATAATACGGATCATCTTGGCAACAAGACCCAAATATTCAGTATTGAGGCTAAAGTTCCTAAGGTATTCCAAGTTCTCCATGGCAAACTTCCTTCTGACAGGTATTCTTTACTGAATATATTCAGTCAGGATATAGTTAAGTTTCAAATATCCAAGAACTTTTTCTATAAAATACATTTCCCCATTTGTGTTATGATTACTTATACTGTATGTGACCTTAAATGATGCTCTTTCTGCTATACAACTGTCTAAGGAGGAGAATTTTGAGGTGTGATGGGCTCACGCCTAACATCAGGATGCTGTGATGGATTTCAGCTTGCGGTCCATAAGGCATCATCCCTGAAGAGCCAGAATAATGATCACAGTAGTACCAGCCTGCACACTTTTCCTGATTATTACCTGGGCTAAATTATCACATTCCCTTATTGTTTCCAAAGCCACGTAGTCTAGATATTTTGAGCACAGGTGGGCCACCAGGGGACTCTTCTCAAACTAGCACCTACCTCCTTCACTGACAGTTTGACTCCTTCAGGAAGATTGCTTCGGATTATTTCCAAGAAAATCTCTGCAAATGTAGCACTCAAACCGCTTATCTGCAAAAGGAAAGATGCTCTAAGAGAGAGGCTGAGTCCTAAACGTGGTTAGAGTGTTGACCTGTGGACTCAAGGTTCTCGGGTTTGATTCCAGTCAAGGGCACGTACTGTGGTGGCAGGTTCAATCCCCGACAATAGTCAGGGTGCATGTGGGAGGCAACCAGCTCATTACCTCTCTCTCTGTTTCTCCCCCTCCCTTCCATTTTCTCTAAAAAATATCAATGGAGAAAACATCCTTGGGTGAGAATTAACAAAAAGAGAAAAAGAGGTGCTGAAAGCTAGGCGAGTGGGCTCAACTGTCAGCTCCAGCAGAGATAGGCGACCGCCTTGGGTGAAGGATTACCAGCCAGAGCTGGTTTCAGAGTCCATCTCTACAGGATTTCTCTGCCAGGGTGTCTGCTTGCTGAGAAGGTCATGTCCAACATCTGCTCCTATAGGCAATGGATGGCATAGCTGGACCAAAGAAATGAACAAATCCAGGATGACTTTAAGTCAGTTCAAGTTAACCCATACAGACCAGGACCTGACTGGTGTCAAACCCTGTGCCAAGAATTCAGAAGTGAATCAGAAATGTGGTAGAAGGATATGAAGGGGGCTTCAGAAACCCACTAGAGAAGTACCTACCTAAATTGATCAGGGGAGGTCAAAGAAAGCTTCTGGATGGAGCCTTGAGTAAACTAGAGAATTCAACAGTAGTGGGAGTTTTCAAGGCAGAGGAAGTAATATTCAGTAAAATGTGGAGGCACAGCACATTACTAGGGAATTAAAATTAGTTCCATGTGTAGTTGGAATAGAGTATAAAGAAAAGCAAGAGAATAATGAAGGCAGTTAGATGCTAATCTAAAGAGTTCAAATTTGATCCTACAGCTTTCAGTGGCAAGTCAGATCTGTCATAAGATATATCTCAAATAATTTATTTCTTATAATATTTAAAGAAACAAAGATTTTAAGTACTTTAATTATATTAAAAGTTAACATAGATTTAAGGTATTACTGCCTTAACATTCATTACCTTGCTTACATGTTTCTTGAGTGGATAAAAAAGAAGTGATATCCATTGGAATATTATTTGGCAATACTGGTAAAAAGGAAGGAAGTAATAATACATGCTACAACATGGATGAACCTTGAAAACAGTATGCTAAGTGAAAGAAATTGGACATAATTCTATTTAAATGAAATATCCAGAAGAGGTAAAACCATAAAGGCAGAAAGTAGATTAGTGGTTGCTAGGAGTCAGGGGAATGGGGAAGAGGAATGACTATTAATGGGTTCAGAGTTTCTTTTGGGGTTGATGAAAATGTTCTAATATTGACTGTGGTGATGGTTGCATAATTCTGAATATATTAAAACCCACTTAATTGTATATTTTAAGTAAGTAAATTGTATTGCATGGGATAAAACTCAATAAAGATGTAAAAAAATGGGGGTAATGTTAACTGTGAATTTTTAATAATAGCTCTGGGCACTTTCATGATAGTGTGGTTGTCACCCATCTGTCTCTGCAATAAAATGACAGAGAACCACTGCTAGAGCTAAAGGGAAGCAACTGAGGGGTTTTAAGCAGGAAAATGACATATGAAAGTAAAGCAAAGTTGATGAATCTAAAAGATTTTGGGGGGTAGAAGCTTTAGAATTTGGCGAATGAATGGATACCAGAGAGCAAAGAAGGATCAAGCATTAGGCTCAATGGTGAAGAAGATTCTAGAGACAGAGGAACAGTTCCTCTACAATTAGTTTATAAGCACTGAGTGCAGGGCACCCGTGGAACATCCCCATGGAGAAGTCCAGCAGACAAATGGATATCAGATTTGAAGCTTAACCTAGAGATCAAGACTGGAGATCTAGGCATTGTCGATATATAATGACGGTTACTAAGGTCAGGCGAATGAATGAGATTGCATAGAGGAAAGGGATTACAGAAGGAGAGATGGAGGGATCAAGAACTGAAACTTGCAGAACATCATCATTCAAGGGGCAAGCTCGAGGAAGAGATGGGCTTGGTAGAAAGAGGAAAAATGTACAGAGAAGAACCAGGAGAGGCAAATACATTTCCAGTTTCTCCCAGAATACTTACCTGAACTACTCGCTCATGGGTGGTAAGAATTGCGTCCACAAACATTTTACTGCCCTGCTCCGGTAGCTGCAACACCTCCATGGTTTTGGTGGGCATCGCATAACTGTGGGAAGAAAGAGTCAGCTATGGCGAGGGTCTCCTTAAGCCAGCAGCACCACTCAGGGTAGTCCCTGAGTACAGCCACTAGTGCATGCAGAGCTCCTGGAATCCAGGGCTGTTATCTGCAGCCAGGGCAAAGTAATCAGATCCTCTTAAGCCTCCTCCAGAAGTCTCTAAACTTCCTGAAGTGACAGATGATGTTGAATACTTTTCTGCATCCCCAATCTTGCCTAATATAACACTGAATAATACCTGGTGCTTAATAAGTATTTGCTGCTATTAGAGAATAGCCAATTCTAAAAGAATCACTAGGTATGCTTTGGAGGATAACTTTGGGTATTTCCACTCTTCTGGAGAAATGAGGCCTGAAACCCAATTGTTTTAGAGCAGGATTTCTCAACCTTAGCACTATTGACATCTTTGACCAGATAATTCATTGTTGTGGGGAGCTGGCCTACAAATCCCTAAGCTCTCCCTACTAGATGCCAGTAGTACCCCCAAGTGGTGACAATCAAAATTATCTCGACATTGTTAAATGTCCCCTAGTTGAGAACCACTGTAAAGTCTGTGCTTGCTATAATCACCTTCAGCAGATCTACATGCTACAGAGGAAAGACCACTGGACTTGGGGTCAAATGTTGGCCCTGCCACTTATTAGCAATATTTACTAAGGCGAGTCACTCCCCCCTCTGAGAAGAGGATTACAATCTAGGCCTATAGCAATAGATTTTGTGAGGATTAGGTCTGATAGGACTGATGGCTAAACAGAAATATGGTTCATCAAACTAAAGATAAATGAAATAATAACAGTAGTATTTCTGAATTTTCATGCCACAAAAAGCTTCATTAATTAAAAGCAGGGGGGCATGGTCCTCTACAGATGGACTGCTACAAAAGGAAGTTTGATGTAATGGAAAATTGATTAGAGACATGACAGTCAGTCCTAGATTTAAATGTTGGCTCTCCTACTTGTTACCTATTTGACCTTGAACAAATTAATTCAGCTTTCTGAGTCTCAGATTCTTCAGCTCTAAGATGAGGATAATAATAACTAGTTATAGGGTCGTTGCAATGGTTAAATGATTAAACTAGTTATTATTTGCCTCATTTACTGTGCCTACAAATGCCAGTTCCCTTGCTCTATAAACAGTGAGTAAATGCTAGGTATTGCAAATTCTTCCAGGCAGTCTCCCTAAATAACATCCCCTCCCACGTTTCTGATCTCCTCTTCCAATTCAAATTTGATAGTACCCATATATAAAATAAAATGACACATTCATAGGGTGGTTATGGAAGATCAAGTAAAATAACTATGTAAAAACGTTCAGGAATGTAAAACATGCTATTTTTCCTTTTTGACATTCTGCAGATAAGACTAAAGGGAGTTGTCCAATTATTTTACTAAGATTTCATTGATTTGTTTACTTATTCATCCATTCATTTAATAAACACTTACCGAGAGCCTCCTCTGTCCTTGGCACTCTGGTGGGCATTATATAGCTTGTGCTTAAAAGGAGTTCACTAAGAGTGTTTTGTACAGACAGGTAAGTAGATGAACATCTTCACCACAGTAAGACAGAGACAATAACAGGGATGTACCACATATTATGGGGACAAGAGGAAGAGAAGTGGGGATCAGGGAAGGCTTCATAGATGAAGCAGTATCAAGATGTAAAGAATGAACAGAAAAAAAAAAGAATGAACAGAGTCGTTTGCCCCCAAAAGTGCAGCAGTTATCTAAAGGCAAGGAGACATGAGAGGCTTTCAAAGAGAACCAACAGAAAAGCCAGACATAGTTTGATAAGGAAATACTGGGAACTCTGGTCATTAAAGTAGAATAGGCCTTTGAGTAGTAAGAGTATAATTTTCCATTCGTTTCTATACTTTTCAGATTTTCTATAATAAACATCGCTTGAATAATCACATAGTAAAAACAGAAGGGAAGAAATGAAATAACAATTTCAAGAGTCAACTTATCAAGATAAAATAATGTTACCTTTTGGGAATACTGCCTAAGACAGGGCAGAAGGGAGCCAGCTGGGGTGCTAGGGAACTTAGAATCTGTGGGCTCTACTATATATAAGATATACCTCCATTTTAAACAACGTAAGTGGACTTAAACAAAAAAGAAAGAGTAGCCTTTAAGAGAGTGGTGCTGGGTGATGCTGTTCCTCTCCAAAGAGCACAGGGGCTAGAATCAGCTTTAGACTTGGAAGCTGCTCCCAGATGAGTCATATTTCCATCTCTCCAGGCAACTGCTCAGCAAGGGAGGCAGGCAAGTTAAGGGACCTGCATGCAAGGCCCCTTCCTCTCCTCTTTTAGGTTAGTTGCAGCTATAGCAAAGCAGACCATTTATAGAACAAAAGCCAGCACACTGCTTCTTTGCCCAATTCCCCCTCAAGGTCAAAGCACTACCCCACACTCCCAGAGGAAAATGGATCATGATGAAATGAAAGTCAAAAGAAAAAAATTATTTCATCTCTGAAAAGCTGGGCAGTGAGAATGCCTAACCATACAGTGGTCTAAAAACCTCAATCAATGCAGAGAGGAGAGTTGCCGAAAATAAATATCTCTTTATGCTCTGTGCTATTTGGAGCAAAGAGTCAGGAAGAGGAAAAAAAAAAAAAGCACATCATTCATTGTGCTGTTCTAGGAATCATGCCCATGCCTATTGGAACTCAGCCCAAATCAATGAATATTTATTCATTGCCTACTATGTGTCAGGTACTAGGCAAGGTCTTAGGATTATTAGACAGCTGATGGAGACAGAAACAATCCTTGCCTTATGGATCTTAGAGTCTAATAAGGAAGACTAATAAAAGTCAAGTAATTACAAGGATAAGGAATGACTGCTATGAAAGGGAAGTTAAGTAACCTTCACTTCTACTAAAGATATAATATAGAAACTAATTTAAGAGTTTCTCTAAAGAAGTGACATTCAAGATGAAACCTAAGGAAAAAGCAGGAGTTAGGTGAAGGGGA
>NW_006383005.1:1599451-1625465 GCF_000327345.1 Myotis davidii
AGAGTATGATGCTCTGGAGAGCATATGCAAAGGTCCTTGGGTGGGAAGGGGCAAAAACAAAGCTAGTGTAATTGGAGGGGAAGGGAGAAGGAAGTATGAGTTAAAGCAAGAGAGGCAAGCCCAGACACCCTGGGGCACTTGGTATAAAGCCAAGTGAGGACCTTTAATTTGATCCTAAAGGAATGGGAAACCATGGAAGGAATTTACCTATGGGAGTAACATGATCTTACTTCCATTCGAGAAACATCACAATGAAAGCTGTGTGGAGTACTAGTTAGGAGGAATTGAGAATTCGGAGAGAAAAAAAAAGTGGGTTCAAATCCAGATCTTGCCATTTATTAGGTATACTAGAAGCCCGTTGCATGAAGAGATTTGTGCAATAGGCCTTCCCTTCCCCTGGCTGCCAGCACCGGTTTTCCTCCGGCACCCGGGACCCAGGCCTTCGCTGCTCGGGCCCAGGGCCTTCAGTTTTCGCTGCTCCAGCTGGAGCCTTCAGTCTTTGCTCTGCCGCTTTGCGCCTACGTATGCAAATTAACCGCCATCTTTGTTGGGTTAATTTGCATACTCTCCTGATTGGCTGGTGAGTGTAGCGGAGGGATGGTCAATTTCCATGTTTGTCTACTATTAAGTAAGATGGCCGTAGGCAGGCTTTAATAATTAATTAATTATCCCATCTAATGAAAGAGTAATATGCAAATTGACCATTACTTCAACACACAAGATGGCCACCCCCATGTGGACACAAAATGGCCAGCAGGGGAGGGCAGTTGTGGGTGATCAGGCCTGCAAGGGAGGGCAGCTGGGGGGGACCCAGGTCTGCAGAGGAGGGCAGTTGGGGGGAACCAGCCCTACAGGAGAGGGCAGTTGGGGGTAGCAGGCCTGCAGGGGAGGGCAGTTAGGGGCAACTAGGCTGGCAAGGGTGGGCAGTTAGGGGTGACTGGGCCTGCAGGGGAGGGCAGTTGGGGGCGACCATGCCTTCAGGGGAGGGCAGTTGGGGGCAAGCAGGCCTGCAGGGAAGGACAGTTGGGGATAACCAGGCTGGAAGGAGAGGGCAGTTAGGGGCAAATAGGTTCGCCATCACTGGCTTAGGCCCAGACGCAGGCCGGGCTGAGGGATCCCCCTCCCTTTCGTGCACAAATTTTGTGCACCGGGCCTCTAGTAATAATAATAATAATAATAATAATAATAATAATAATAGCAGCCAAGAGTTGCTGGCAACTGTTGTAAGCACTTTAAATATATCAACTCCCTTAATTTTTACTATAGTCTTTTTAGGTAGGTACTTTAACTCCATTTCATAGATGAGGAAACTAAAACACAAAGAGGTTAAGTAAACTGCCCAGTGACAGACAATAAGAATATGGTAGCCCTGGCTCATATAGCTCAGTTGGTTGAGTGTTGTCCCATGCACCAAAAGGTAGCTGGTTCAATTTCCAGTCAAGGCACATGCCTGGGTTTCAGGCTCAATCCCCAGGAGGGGGCATATAGGAGGCAGCCAATTGATGTTTCTCTCTCTCTTTCTCCCCTCCTCCCCTCTCTCAAATCAATAAAAACATATTGGGGAAAAAAAAAGAAGAAGAATATGGCAGAGCACAAGTAAAACCTGGATGGTTTGGCTCCAGAGTTGAGCTTTGATTCACTATGTATAAAGTGCTTGTTTGAATTAAGTAAGAATATATAAAAAAAGTACTTATCAGAGTGGCTGGCTGACGGTAGCTCAACAAATGCTACTGCCTTCCTGCCTTTACCCAAATACAGCCAGAGTTTTCCACAGCTGGGTTTTATTCTTTTTATTTTTTTAATCCTCACCCGAGGATATTTTTCCATTGATTTTTAGAGAGAGTGGAAATGAGAAGAAAAGAGAGAAATATTGATGTGAGAGAAACATACCGACTGGTTGCCTCCTGCACGAGCCCTGACCAGGGCCTGGGCTGGGGAGGGGCCTACAACCAAAGTACGTGCCCCTGACCAGAACTGTACCTAGGACCCTTAGGTCTGCAGGCTGACCCTCTACTGAGCCAAAAGGCCTAGGGCTACAGCTGGGTTTTAAAAACAGCATCTTTTAAAAAGTCCTGAAAATTTAAAACACTATTCCAGGGAGTTGATTCACTGTAGGTAAGATGACACTATGTAAATGAAATTTAATGTTTCTTTTCTATCACAACTTCTGAGAAGCTACCCCTAATCCCTGCCAGCTGGGAAAAAAAAATCTCTTTTTTTAAAAAAGTATATTTTTATTGATTTTTTTTACAGAGAGGAAGGGAGAGGGATAGAGAGTTAGAAACATTGATGAGAGAGAAACATCGACCAGCTGCCTCCTGCACAACCCCTACTGGGGATGTGCCCACAACCAAGGTACATGCCCTTGACCGGAATCGAACCTGGGACCCTTCAGTCCGCAGGCCAATGCTCTATCCACTGAGCCAAACCAGTTACGGCAAAAAAAAATCTCTTCATTAATTATTATTATTTAGAATGTTGCAGTATGTCATTCTCTGCTAAATGCTATCATATAGCCGAAACCGGTTTGGCTCAGTGGATAGAGCATCGGCCTGCGGACTGAAAGGTCCCAGGTTCGGTTCCGGTCAAGGGCATGTGCCTGGGTTGTGGGCACATCCCCAGTGGGAGATGTGCAGGAGGCGGCTGATCGATGTTTCTCTCCCATCGATGTTTCTAACTCTCTGTCTCTCTCCCTTCCTCTCTGTAAAAAATCAATAAAATATATTAAAAAAAAATAAATGCTATCATATACTATTTTATTTAATTTTCAGAACTCAGAGAAATAAGAAAATTATCATCCCATTTATAAAGAAGACGTAACTGAGATTCAGAATTTCCCAAGGTCATATTGCCAATAACTGGTACAACCTGAATTTACATCAGGTAGTTTGATTCCAGAATTGGTACTGTGTTACTCAAAGTGTGGTCCAGAGACAAGTTGCTGGTGAGCAGACTGCATGGTATCAGTCCAGGAAAAGATAAGGAGCATGCAACAGTCACTAAACACACTATTTAACTCAGCCAACCATTTTTTTTAATAGCAAGACTTTTTTGATGAAGGAAGCAAAGCATGAATGCACATTTTGGCATAAGCTTCTGATATCTTCGTGCAGTACTACTTGGAAAGGTATTGCTCTAAATTGTTATACTATTCTGCTTCTTGAACTGGCACTGTACTTTAACTTTCACTTACCATGTTCCACATTATGTTAAAATTATTTCTGTGTGCTTGTGTGCACACACACATGTACATATAATCCCTGAAATCAAGAACTTTCACCTTAGTATTATCCAGTTAAAATGCCTAGTACAGTGCTTACCACATGAGCAAGAAAGGGCTCAATCAATAGATTTTAATCAATTAATTGAAAGCACTGTCATTAAACTTTAGGAAATGTATACCATACAGCTGGATTGTATAGTCATATTGAAGAACCTGTCATTCTTTCAGCAATGGCTTAATGTTCCCCATGTGGCAGGCAGGCCCTGGTCTAGGTGCTGAAGAAATAAAGAACACAGTCCCCATCTAGTCAGTGGGGAGAGGAGCTGACACATGAATAGACGATTACAGCCCAAAGCACTAAGTGACATGATAGAGGTGCGTGTCAAGTGCTGAAAGAACAACTGACTCTCTGGGGCATCAGAAATAGATAGAGCATATCTTTAGGCCTAACACAATTGAAGTACTATCTGCTGTTAGAGATAAAATCACACCTTATTATACAGTCTTCCAAATAGCACATTTAGCACAATTATACTCTAAGTTATAAAGGTTCAAAAGTTCATATTTGGCTTAATGACTTAAAATAAGACCTTATAGCCCGGCTGGTGTGGCTCAGTTGGTTGAGCATCATCCCATGCACCATGAGGTTGCTGGTTCAATTCCCAGTCAGGCACATGCCCTGGTTGTGGGCTCGATCTCCAGTAGGGGGCATGAAGAAGGCAGCTGATCGATGTTTTTCTCTGATTGATGTTTCTATCTCTCCCACTCCCTTCCTCTCTCTATATTTTTTAAAAAAGATCCTATAGAATTAAAAATACTGGAGTCAGGCAGAACTAGGTTAAATCCAGGCAATTTACTAGTTCTGTGACTTTTGGCTATTCTGAGACTTGGTTTCTTCATCTGTACAATGAGAATCCTATCTAATAATAGACAAACATGGTAATTAACCGTACCTTCGCTACCATCACTATTGCTGATCAGTGCGATATGCAAATTAACCGCCAACAAAGATGGCGGCTAATTTGCATACTGCAGGCAGGGCGGGACACCAGGAGCCGCCATCCAGGCCCGTGTGTGACCCCAGGAGCCACCGGAAAGCCAGGCCGCAGGCAAGGCAGCCCCCCGGGACCCAGGAGCCCGTCGGTGAGGTCTGCAGGCGAAGCAGTGATCAAGCTATGAGGGGAAGGTGGGGTTGGAAGGAGCTACAGGAGCAGCTCTGGCCGGAGACTAAAGACTCCAGCTGGAGTGAGGAGCAAAGACTGAAGGCTCCAGCCACAGTGAAGACTGTGTCCAGAGAGAAGGTGACCAGAGCGAAGGTCTGGGTCCCGGGTGCCAGAGGAAAACTGGTGCTGGCAGCCAGGGGAAAGAAGGCCTATTTCACGAATCTTCGTGCAATGGGCCTCTAGTATATTAATATCTGTCAAGTGAGAAAGAGTATAATTTTTGCTATATCCATATATTGTGCCATGTACTACCTTGTCACAATGGCAAACCACCCCAAGTATTATTTATTAAATATTTTTCTTTAAGTCAACACACTTAAAATTAATTTGAAAAAGAAACTTGAGATGTGGAACAACTGGAACTCATGTTGCTGATGAGGAAAAAATGGTACAGCCAATTTGGCAGTTTGGCAGTTTCTTATAAATTTAAACATAAATTACACTTAACCATTTGATCCCACAATCATACTCCTGGAGAAATGAAAACTTAAGTTCTCACAAAAACCTGTACATGTTTATAGTGGCTTTATTCACAATTGCCCCAAACTGAAAACAACACAAATGTTCTTCAGCTGGTGAATGGATAAACATACATGCATTCAATGAAATACTTATCAGCAACAAAAAGAAACAAACAATTTGACACTGGCAAGAACATGCATAAATCTCAAATACATTATCTTAAGTGAAGAAATAAAGAACACAGTCCCCATCTAGTCAGTGGGGAGGGGAGCTGACACATGAATAGACGATTACAGCCCAAAGCACTAAGTGACATGATAGAGGTATGTGATTCACAAAGAAAAATACCGTATGATTTCATTAATATTACATTCTGGAAAAGGCAAAAACTATAGGGACAGAAAATAGATCTGTATTTGCCAGGGATTGGGGGTATGGGGAGGGAACTTCTTGGGATGATGAAAATGTTCTATATCTTGGTTATGATGGTATTTACTCTCTACTGTGTGTATTCGTCAAAACTCAGAAATTGATCATTGAATTTTTATTGAATGTAAATTATATATCAATAAACCTGACTTTATGTTCCTACTACAAATGGAAAACCAGTATCAGCTGTCATAAGTAGAAAGTAAGTTAAAAATAAATACAATGAAAACAAAATAATGTTATAAAATTCTAGCTAAATTCTATTGGTAGCCAAAGACGTGAACCAGAGGTTGCCTCTCTGTTATAAAGATTAGGAAGTGTTAGAGTGGTGTTAAGAACATACCAGAACCACACAAAGAATTTATCCTTGACATATTAAGTTGAATGAGAATTTAAAAGGGCATCCCACATTTTCTGAAACACTGAGGTAAGTTATGTAAAGTGCCTGGCCTGGAGCAGACAGTGAGTAAATGTTAGTTCTCCCCTCCTACAGTTTTCCAACAAATCCAAAGAGTAAATGAAAAGCAGAGCAAGCAAAGAATACCTAAATAAATGGGGACATATACCATCTTAATGAATCAAAGGAATTAAAATAGATAAAATGTCAGCTCTCCTCAAATTTATCTACAGATTCAACACAATCCTAACAAAATTCCATCAGGCTCTTTTCAGTAGAAATCAACAAACTAGTTCTAAAATGTTTATGAAAAACCTAGAGTAGCCAGAATAATTTTGAAAAATAAGAACGAAGTTTTAGTTCAATAATCAAGCTACCGTAATCAAGATATTGTGGTATTGGTGTAAGCATAGATATATACATCAATGTAATAGAGAATAGAAATAGATCTAAACATACATGGTTAATTGACTTTCAGAAGGTGTTAAGAAAAATCAATGGAGAAAGAAAATCTTTTTAACAAATGGTATTTGAACAATTGGATATGTATATTTAAAAAAAAAAAGAACTTTGACTCATATCTCACACCGTATACAAAAATAACTCCAAATGGATCACAGACCTAAAAGTAAAATTTAAAGCTATAGAACTTCTACCAGAAAACATAGGAGAATATCTTTGTGATGTTGGATTAGGCAAAGATTTCTTAGATCTGATACCAAAAGCATGAACAACAAGAGAAAAAACTGGTAAATTGAACTTCATCAAACTTAAACTCCTGCTCTCTAAAAGACTCAGATAAAAAGGTAACAAGATAAGCCATAGACTGGGAGAAAATATTTGCAGAACACATACTGAAAAAGAACTGGTATCCAAAAACAGATTGTAAAAACTTTAATAATTCAGTAATAAAAAACAACCCAATTTTAAAAGAAGACAAAAGATTTGGACACATCATCAAAGAAGATATTCGGAAGGTAAATGAGCCCATGAAAAGATGCTCAACATCATTTATTTATTAGGGAAGTGAAAATTAAAACCACTGTGAGATACCAGTATGTATGTATTAGAATACCTTTCAAAAAAATGTGACAATACCAAGTACTGACCAGAATAAGGAGTTACTGTAACTCTCATATATTGCTGGTGGGAATGCAAAAATGGTGTATCTAGTTTAGAAACCAGTTTGGCGGTATCTTACAAAGTTAAACATAGATTCACTATACAATCCCTAAATCCCAATCTTAGGTAATTATCCAGGAGAAAAGGAGACATATGACCCACAAAACCTGTATGAGAATGATTACGGCAGCTTTGTTAATAATTACCAACAAACTGGAGACAATCCAAAAGTACATCAACTGGTGAATTAAAATCACCATTTAATGGAATACTGCTCAGTAATAAAATACTTACAAAAACATGGATAAATTTTAAACACATTATGGCAAGTGAAAGAGGCCAGACAACAGCTACATATTGTATGATTCTACTTACATGATGTACAACTGGGACAGAAAATCAATTGGTAGTTGCCAGGGATGTGAAAGGGAAAGAAAGGGGCGGAGATTGACTATGCCTGGGCACCAGGAAACTTTTGGGGTTAATAAAACTTTTATGTTTTGATTGTGGCAAAGTATATCTAAAAAGGGTGAATTTTACCACATGTAAATTATATCTCAAAACCTCATTTATCAACAACAAAGCAGAGCATGCTACCCACGCCAAGAATATTTCATACAATATGACAGCCTTCATACCTTTCCTCCACTTTAATGGAGAGATGGTTGCAGAGGTTGTGAACATATTGGGCATAACTCTCTGCCAGGGCCATGTCATATGAAGTCATGTGAATGTTCAAAACCCCATATTCGTAATCTGTCCCCAAATTAATGGCTCTCAATTCCACTGTTCTCTTCTTCTTCTTGGGCTAAACAGAAAACAAAAAGAGAATGAAGATAAATCAAACTATTATATAAGAAATTCTAACTTTACAAAAAATTTTTTTAAAAATTAATCTTTCATATAAATTTACCACTTTTTTCCTCAGGCTTCGGTACTTACAAAATGAAGTTCTCCTAGAAAGGAATGGGCAGCTTCCCTTGCCAGTCTGGGCTGTGACATCAGCCAATGAAAGGCAAGGGAATATTGCTGGCATTACTTTAAGATAAATACAGTGACTGTCTTCTACAATTAACTTGTCTTGAGACTCACCTTCCATCAAGAAAGTTTCTCAACTAGAAATAATCAAACCTACATAAGTACCCATCAAGAGGGGGAACTTGTTAAATAAATCATGGAACACCCATTTACAAGCACATTATGCAGCTGTAAGAAGGGAAAAGAAATTTCTTTATGTACTGAAATGGCAACGCCTTTAAAATAAATTAGATGATAAAAGCAAACTGTAGAATAACATGTTTAGACATGTCATACATATAAAAAAGGGTAGGTATGCCATATATGCAAAAAGAATAGGGGTGTGTGTGTGTGTGTGTGTAATTACATAGATATTTATTTGCTTGTATATCCAAAAAAATATCTCTAAAAGGATGCATAAATATACTATATCATTGGCTGGTTACCAGTGAGGGAACTGGATGGCTGGAGCATAGAGGTGGAAAGGAGACTTTTTATACTATTTCCCTTCTATCCTATATAATAAAAAGCTAATATGCAAATTGACCAAATGCCGGAACGACCGGTCACTATATGTTATGCACTGACCACCAGGGTGCAGGCACTTAACACAGGAGCTGCCCCCTGGTGGTCAGTGCACTCCCATAGGGGGAGCGCTGCTCAGCCAGAAGCCAGGTTCATGGCTGGCAAGTGCAGCGGCGGTGGTGGGAGCCTCTCCTGCCTCTGCAGCAGCGCTAAGGGTGTCCGACTGACAGCTTAGGCCATTAGTCAGACATCCCCCAAGGGCTCCCAGACTGTGAGAGGGTGCAGGCCAGGCTGAGGGACCTGCCCCCTGCAAGTGCACAAATTTTGTGTACAGGGCCTTTATTATTTTTTATAATGTGAATCTTTTATCAATTCAAAATTAGAATATACTGTTTTTTAAAAAATTAGTAAAAATTTTATTGTCATATCATACATTGAAAAATGCATAATTATACATCTCAATCAATTTCCACAAAGTTAAAATACCTGTTTAATCAGTATCCTAAACAAGAAATACCAACACCCAAAAAAATCTCCTGCCCCCCAAATTGGTAACCATTATTCTGACTTCTAAAACCAGAGGGTTATTTTGCTTCTTTTTTGAAATTTGCAAAAATGAAAGGATTCACTATATTCTCTTTTGTGTCTGGCTTCTTTCATTCATTATGTTTGTAAGATTCATCATATATTAGGTAAAACAACAGTTCTTTCCTAATCTATTGTATGAATGTGTTACAATTTATTTATCCTTTTTACTGGTGATGGGAATTTGGGTTACTTCCAGTGTGGGGCCATTATGAATAAGAGCATTGCTACCAATGTTCTTGTATATATTTTCAATGAACATATGTATGCAATTTTGTTGTAGATATACCTAGTACCTGAACTAATGAGTTACAGATTATGCATATGTTCATCTTTAGTAAATATTCTCAAAGAGCTTTACAAAGTGCTTTCCAATTTAGACTCCCACCAGAGCAAGTGAGAGTTCTAATTGCTCTACCTTCTTGCTAACACTTAAAAAACTTGGTATAGTCAGCTTTTCTAATTTGTTTGAGCCATTCTGGTTGGTATGAAGTAGTAATGAATCAGGGGTTTAACTTGCATATCCTTTAAGTCTATTGAGCCTGAGAACCTTCCCATATGTTCATTAGCCATTTGGATGCTCTCTTTTGTTACCTGCCTATTCAAATATTTTGCCCATTTTTTAAAATTGGGTCATCTGCCTTTCTCATATTAATTTGAAGAAGTTTTTTCCTTTGTTCAGTAAATATCTTCTCCCTCTCAGGAGCTTCCCCTTTCACTTTAAAAAAATATATATGTTTTTATTGATTCAGAGAGAGGAAGGGAGAAGCAGAGAGAATTAAAAATATCAATGATGAGAGAGAATCATCATTTAGCTACCTTCTGCATGGCCCCCACTGGGGATCGAGCCTGCAATTTGAGCACCTACTCTGACCAGGAATCAAACTGTGACCTCCTGGTTCATGGGTCAGTGCTCAACCACTCACACTGGCTGAGCCCCTTTCACTTTTTTTTTTTTTTAACATACTACTTCTGAATTACTTTATTTTATTTCAGTACTAGAGGCCAGGTACATGAAATTCATGCATGGGTAGGGTCCTAGGCCTGGCCTGTGATCAGGGCTGATCTGTGGGCCAACCAGTGGGGTGATCAGGGGGTGGGGTAGAGAGGGGCCCTGCTGGCATCTGCCTTGGCTGGCCTGGGGCCTGCGGGCTGGGGGCAGCTTCTGCATTGAGTGTCTGCCCCCTGGTGGTCAGTGTGCATCGATCATTCCGCCATTCAGTCAATTCTCATATTAGGCTTTTATTATATAGGATTTTATTTCTATGACTGGAAAATTAAGAGCAAGCCATCTCCCATACGTACCCTGATTGGGGCTGGGAATCAAACCTACAACCCAGGTACATGCCCTTGACCAGGAATTGAACCCAAGACCCTTTAGTCTGCAGGCCATCGCTTCAATCACAAGCAAAACTGGCTAGGGCCCCTGGCACTTTTTACTTGTGTATCTTGATGAGCAGAAATTCTAATTTTTAATGTAATTCAATTTATTCATTCTTTTGTGGTTATAGTGATTTTTGTGTCTGGTTTAAGAAATCTGTCTACCTTAAGATCATGAAGGTATTCGTGTATGTTATCTTCTAGCAGTTTGATGATTTTAACATTTACATTTAGATCTACAGCTCATTTTTTAAGTGATTTTTGTATATAGTATAAAATAGGAATCAAGAGCCATTTTTCCCCCACATGATCACCAGTGCAGTTAACCGAGCACCACTGCATGTCACTTTCATCATATAAGTATCCACAGACATGTGGATCTGCTCCTGTAGTTTTTATTCTATTCCACTGGACTATTTGTCTATCCTTGAGCCAAAACCACACTGTCCTAATTACTGGAGATTTATAATAAATTTGAAGTTTGGTAGAAATAATTTTTTTTTTCAAAGAAAGGAAAGCAAATCTATCTCTATTTACATGCCGTAATCATCCCTATCTAACAGCCAGCGGCCTAGTGGCTGCCACAGCAGAGTGGTTCCTGGCAGAGCACCTGGGATAGTTCTCGTACATCACTGCTCTCCAGGTCAGTCTAAGAGAGCAGGGGCCCAATATGGGGAAGCAGGGAGAGGACTCAGACAGTCCTTTCATGAGGCCAGTAATACTGATGACTGGCCTGATCTCACAAGGGTGTTCTGAGAACTGAAAACACTGTATGTAAAGTGGTTAATACAATCTATGGCACTAAGCACTCAATAAATATTAACTTTTAATACTTTTTTCATTCCATTTTTTAAATATATATTTTTATTGATTTCAGACAGGAAGGGAGAGGGAGAGAGAAATAGAAACATTAATGATGAGAAGGAATCATTGCTCGGCTGCCTCCTGCACACCCCCTACTGGGGATCAAGCCCACAATCCAAGCATGTGCTCTTGACGGCAATCAAACCCGAGACCCTTCAGTCTGCAGGCAGACACTCCACCCACTGAGCCAAACTGGCTAGGGCTATTTTCATTCTTATATTCCTCAGATCTAACACAGGGCCTGGCAGAGAAAATATGCAATGGTGCACTATTTTAGAATTTTAGAACAGGACAGCATTTAGAGATGATTTTGTCCTAGTTCTTCATCTTTGCAGGGGAAGAATATGAAGCCCAGAGAGATTAAATAAGTCCCCCAGAGTCACACAGACAGTCAGGATAGATCCTAGAACTAAAGCCTAGATCTGACCCTCCCCCGCCAAATGCAGGGATTTTTCCGCTGCAGCCTCTGCATTCCTGAAGTTCTTAACAGTGGTGTTCACCCCAAGGTCCCCAGTTTGCAGTGAGTGAGACAGTCCCCTCTAGAGACCAACCATCAAGGAGCAGCTTAGCTCTCTCTTCAGAGGCCACCACACCCGTGGCCAAATGCGGCAATCCAGGCTTTTCATCCTGACAGCCAGCACTGCAGTCAGATCTGTGAAGAATGCTGAGTAGGAATGCGGCTGAAATGGGGAGCGGCTGAAATTTTCCAGCACAGAGAGAAGGAGCTTTTTCTTAACCAGGGAAATGCCAGGGCTTTTCAAAGGTGTCACTTTAGGGGAACAAAAAAAGAAAGCTGATTCCAGTATCCCTCTTGGCATCTCTCTTGCTTTTCCGTGTTGGCCTAGATATGCCTGGAGCGATCCACACCATCAGGAGCCTATTGTGATATTAGATTTCAGTTCTGAGCCAGGGCACAGAATAACCAGCAAGAGCTTGAATGCACAGAATATCAGTCACTAATTCCTATAATTTTATCTGCATAATCTTTTTCACATCATTCCTTTCTTTTATTTTCTAAATGCCTGAGTTCAGGCCTTCATGACTGCCATGGATGTACATGACTAGAGCTGTGTTTTGGGGAGGCCACCCTGACCGCACATGAAGGAGAGCCAGGCAGGAAAAGAAGGGAGGCTAGGAGAAAGGTGGCAGGGAAGATGGACTACTGTCCACCACCAAACTTTGGTACTCCTGTGAATGACCTGGATTCACTGTGGGGTGGCCCGGGTGGCCATTCTTAGATCCTTGCAGGATTGCACTATGATCCCCAAAACGAACCATGGGATACATTACTAAACCATTTTTATACAGAAATATCCACATTATTACCCTGTCTCACAGATAGAAAACTAAGGTCCTCTGAAGGCACGTGACTTGCCCAGGTTACTGGGAAACTTTGCTGGGAAAGAGCAGGTAGAGGAAGGAGTCTTATTAGAATCACAGGCTGCTATAGGTGGGAAGGATCTTAGAGATGATTTAAGTCTCTCCTTCCTCCCCTCCCTAATTTTACACAAAGGGAATGTTGAGGCCCAGAAAGGGGAAATGACTGGCTTAAGGTTACAATAGTAAGGAAATGACAAAGGTAACCACTTTGTGTCTAGCAGCTCAGGCTCTCTCCTCTAACTTCTGCAAATAGTATCACTATAAGTGGCATCCTCGAGGGTGGGAAAGTTGGGAAGGCATTGTATCATCCTCAAATGAAAAGGCTGATATGCTGAATGTATATTCAGCTTCCAGAAATTCTGCCAATGGAAATATAAAAATTTACACTTGGGATCTTGAATGATTTGGTGATGGTACTCTGAACAGCCCATAATGAGCTGGAAGGTGCATAGAAATCAAGTGATTATGTTTACAACTCAATGTGGCACACTCACAAGACACACCAAACAAGACCTGGCACTCACTGGGTGGCGGTGCATAAAGAGCACCAGACTTAGATGGAAGCCAAAGAAAATAGACTCAAATCCTGCCTGCTTAGTCAGTACTTGCCATTGACTGTCCTCTCTAGGTGTCAATTTGTTCATCTTTAACACTTAAGGCTCTTGTAAGGCTGAAAATATTGAAGTTATATGAAATGGAAATAGCATAGACATTAGATGAATTCTGACCATCCTCAGTTCAAATATTGGCTTTGGGAATTACTAGCCATTTGGGGAAGTCATTTAATCACTCTGAGTCTTATATTCCTTAAACATGAAGGAGAGCCAGGCAGGAAAAGAAGGGAGGCTAGGAGAATTTAATAACCACATTTAATAACCACATGATATCAGATGATTAAATTAAATATACCATTTGTAAAATGAAATAATGTTTTTAAAAGCCCAGCATATATTAGTTATAGCATCTAATATGTAGTAGTTAATAATGGTATCTTTTAAAAAGGTTGAGTAATGTACATAGAACTATGATTACTATAAAACAGAGGTAAGCATGCTCCTGGTATCCTATTGGTATGCCTTACAAAATAATATTAAGCACCTGCTGTGTGCAAAGTGCTGATTCAACTGCTCTAAGAAAAGACACCAAAGAAATAGAAAATAGTCCCAGGCCTCAAGGAGCTTACAGGACAGAGAGAAAGAAAAGACACATTTGAAAGAGCAGATCCTCTCAATCCTATATAATAAAAGGCTAATATGCAAACTGTCCCCTCGACTGGGAGTTCAACCAAGGGGTGGGGCTGACCGGCCAACTGCCCATGGCCCCTGCCCCTGCCTGGCCCAGCCCGATCGGCCGATTAGGGTGGGCCGGCTGGACACCACCCATGCACGAATTCGTGCACTGGGCCTCTAGTTTAATCATAAAGAGCAGCCCGCTTCCCATGGAACAAACTACCTTGCTGTACCATGCTAATTACACCTCTAAGGGGAACCAAGAAAAACCATCTCAGATGGGTACAGTTGAAAGGGCAGTGAGCAGTCTATAGTAGTTACTCAATAAATGGTATCTTTTGGTGTATGGGATGATGCTCCAACCAGCTGAACCACCCAGCCAGGGCTAATAAGTGGTATCTTTAAAAAGATTGATCCAGACCTGCCTACTCCTCAGGGTTTCATGTACCCTCATCCCCTAGTGTCCATTTGAAACACCAGGATTAAAAACTATTAAAAGTTTCCCAACTGCATCTCCAGGATCAATGTCTTCTCATCTTTGCCCAGAATGTTTCCCCTCCCTGTAAAGTGTTTGACACTTTTTTAAAAATATATTTTATTGATTTTTTTACAGAGAGGAAGGGAGAGGAATAGAGAGTTAGAAACATCGATGAGAGAGAATCATCGATCAGCTGCCTCCTGCACACCCCCTACTGGGGATGTTGCCCACAACCAAGGTACATGCCCTTGACTGGAATTGAACCTGAGACCCTTCAGTCAGCAGGCTGACGCTCTATCCACTGAGCCAAACCGATTAGGGCTTAAAGTGTTTGACTCTTTACCCCATACCCTTAAGGTGAGTAAATCCTATTCATTTTTTAAGACTCAGCTCATGCTCTTCCAGAAAGCCTACCCTGATTCCTCAGACAAAGTTAGGCACTACTCTGTGTTCCCACAGCAACTCCTTAATACACTACTATCATTTATCACATGTATTCATTTATTCGACAAATATTTACTGACCACTAGTGATGGGTCAGATAAGGGTTATCATTAGGGATATGATAGTAATATAGCCATAGTCTCTGCTCACTGAAGCTTGCAACCTATCAGGAAAGGCATATACAGAACAAATAATATAAAGAGATGAATGTTTCAAGGGAGGATAATAGAGTGCTATGGGATTATAAAAAGAGAAACTAATGCTATCATCATTATCACCACTTACAGGCTATTTGTACCAGACACTGTGCTAAGTATTTAAAATTCTCTTATTTAACTTACTCCTCACAACAACATTGGGAAGTATAATTCCCTATTTAAGCCAAGGAAACTGACTTGGAAAAGTTAAGCAAACATACCCAAGGGCATGCAACTAAGAAGCATCAGAGCCAAATCTTTAACTCAGGTCTGTCTAATCTCAAAGCATTTATCTTAACTTCTTTCTTATCCTTTAAGGAAAGTATGCAGAGCTTGCCAGTTTCTTCAATATCTGTTCCCTCCTCTTCCTTTGATAGTGGAACTGCTGGGTTTTAGCTGGGCACATGACCATTCATAATAAAATGTACATTCCCAACGAGGCATGGTTATGTGGCCTTCCCTTACCCCTTCCTCCTGAATGGAATGTAGACATGGCTGAAGAGGGAGCAGCCATCTCAGATATGAGACAGAAGCGATATGATGTGTGGCAAAACCAAAAGCTGGAAGAATATCTATTTATACTTTTAGGTGAGAGAAATAAGCTTCTATCTTATTTAAGCCCTTGATTAAGTGGATCTATTATGGCAGCCAAACCACTATTTCAGTTCATATAAGAAGGTACTACATGACATTCATTTCTCTATTCCTAGAGCCCACCAATATTAAATGTTGAATTGAACTGAACTGAATTCTGGTACTGTCATTTACTAGCCATATGGTCATAGAGAAATCATTTATGCTCATCAGTTTCCTTTTCCACCCTGTCTACCTCACAGGATAGTTGGTGAATCAAAAGGCCTGGTTTTCAAATTTGTTGGTTGCAAAAAGCCAACAAAAAAATCATGTTTTTCTCTGTGAAACAACATGAAATACTCATCAACATATTTTCATCATACACAACAAAAACAATTTCACTAGAAGAAAATATTATATAAATGGAGTTCTCTGCATCTCAAAAAATATGAAAACATAATATGTTTCTCTGTTAATATTTGTTTTTATCAAATAAAACTGATGGGAGAAAATTTTGAAATTTAGAAAATTATATCCATTAACTTAATGCCTTTCTAAAGTATAGAAGATTACATTAGTAGTAAACTTGAGGAGGGATTCAAGGATCACCACTGTTCTGAGGGCATATGGTGTGCAAGACATTGAGATAATGTATGTGAAAGCACTTTGGAAATGGAATGGGATCATTACTATCATCACATCAAATATGAATCCATCTAAAACTCTGACACTGTTGTCATGCAGCAGAACAGGCAAGGCAGAATGAGATTCCAGTGGGCTGGAGATCAGGGTGCTCAATGGCACAGGCTACGTCGGGCCTTCACCGGAGTCTCTCTCCCTGTGTCTGGAAAAGCCCTGGGAAACTTTACAGCCCTGGCGTTTCCAGCTACCCCACGCAACTGGATGTTCCTGGAGGACTGTCTGGTCTTTTCATATACTCACTGTAAGAATACAGGTGGCACTTAATAAATGTTTGTTGAACTGAACTCCTTAACACCTTCACTGACCCTTTCAGGGAGAATTGCTTCTTTATCTTTGTTCTCTTGATACTTCATTCATTCTACCTAGTAAAGTACTTACAATGTGTATTTAGCTACACTTTTGAGCACTATCTTTCCCAGCCCACTGTCTACTTTTTGTAGATACTGTGTCTCATTCACCTGAGAATCATCTATGTTCCGCACAGTGCCTGGCACATAGTAGATGCTCAATGATGGTCTTTCTTTTCAATGAGTTACAGGAGTTATACTTCAGGGAAAACATGGATGCTAGTTTAAAACAACTATTCCTGAGCCAACTATAGGGATAGACATGGGTTATAGGAATCTAAGCCAGTCCTATAACCCATGCCTGGCCCTATAGTCACTGGACTGGCAAAACCAATCTTTCTGTTCCCAGGAAGCTAGGACTGTCACCATAAAGTGATTCTGAGCCGCTGATTTTCCCAGGAATGATGCCACACTTTCCTCACAGAGCTAACCTACCTGAGGTGCTACAACAAAATAAGCAGGTGTCAGAAATGGCAGATGTCTCCTCTATGTCAACAATAAAAATAACATTCACTAAGCTTCCCAGAGAAAAGTTATCTTGAGTCCTAGGGGCTAGTCTATAAAAAGGAAGTAAATTACCTATGTTACAAAAGATACACCAGGGCCAGAAAATAGAATATATAACAACTACAAATTGACAGCAATTTATATTGCCTCTGTTCCATCTCCCCACACCTTTCTCTTGACAATTCTCCGATACTTGGGCTGCTATTGCCCCAAGATTGAAGACAGTATAACAGCTGAGGGCAAGTATGTAAGTTGTCTTGGGAGAAATGACCTAGCACTATATAAATATGAAGGACTATATTATTTTTTATTTCTGTCAAATAAAAATAATTCTAAACACTCTGAAGCATTTACATTCAACAGAATAAAGAAGGCCTTTGAAAGAATAATGAGGTCTGCAGATAAGCTCTAAAATGTGATCTCTCACTGCCGTGAGTCAAGCTGGGACTTACAGATGAAAGAAAAAAAGTATCATTCCATAAAGGGGAAGGAGCATGTGCAAAGGCGCAGAGACATGAGGCAGCATGGGTGCATGAGAAATGGGCCTGAAGCATAGGATGCAAGAAGAAAAATCACTGAGAAGGAGGTTGGGTCATGCTATGAGAGACTTGGAACCCCATGGTTTGCTGTCATCTCCCATGTTATCACCCAAGAGGAAGCCTCATTTTCATTTCCCCTATCACTTACTCCTCAGAGAAGCAACAAGGAAAAGGGCACAGGGTGGAGGGATGGGCACCAACCAGGCCATGAAAGAAAAAAAGGAGGTAAAACTAGTATTGCCCAGGAAAGCTGAGATGAGGTAGGTGTGCATTTTCCTTCCCAAGGTTCAGGGGTCTTAAGACTGAGTATGGGACCTTTGGAAGGAGGAGTGAAGAGATTATACCAGCAGAAATGGGACAAGGGCTAGGCACTTTGTACATGAGAATTAATTCTCATTTCAGGGATGTGGGGCTCAAAAGAGTAGAGGGCCCAGCCTGAGACCCAGAGAGGAAAAAACTTACTTGTTTTTTCTAGGTTCTAGACTTAAGGAGAAAAGGGGGACCACAAAGATGCCTTCTAGCTTTTCCAGTCCAGTACCCCAGTGGGGTACCGGAGACTGGAACTTGAGACAGAGCCTCTGAAGGCCAGCACTTTCACTGTGTTGTCCTTGCAGGAAGTGAGCCTGCAGCAGCTTCCCTGCTATCCAGCACTACTGTGCTAGCCACCCCAGAACAATGAACGACCTCAGAGAAAAGCCTGTACTGCACGCAGAGGGCGCATAACTCCCCTCCAGCCACCAAGGTCATCTGCAACCAGCTGTCTGCAGATAGTGGGTGGTGTTTGCCAGCTCTGATTTCTAAAGCCTTGGGGCAGCTTCAATAATCACATTTCAGTTTAGCTCAATCAATATTTACTGCCCTCTATCTGATGCCAGGTCCTGTGTTGGACAGTGAGGACACAGAAAAAAAGAAGGCATGGCCTCTACCCTATAGAGCTCACCATCTAGAAGGGGAGGTGGTCACCAAAACAGACGGTTAAAACAGAGCATTAGGTCCTAGGGCAGAGGAAGCACAGGAATTCTGGAAGCTCATGGCAGGACAAGTAACCCAGTGCAGGGAATCCAGGAAGGTTTCTTAGAAGGGAAGATACATTTTTTTCATCCTCACCCTACTTCTCACTGAGATTTAAAGGTTGAGGATGTATTAACCAAGTGAAAAAGGGGGAAAAGTCTTCCAAGTGGAGAGAACGGCATGTGGGAGGCCTTGAAATGGTATGGTGATTTGGATGAAAAGCAAGAGGCCCAATGGAGTTAAAGCATGTTCTCCATGAGATAGCAGAAGAAGCTAGAAAGAAAGATGGGGACAGATGGCATTAAATATGGCATTAAACTTGCTTTTATACCAAGCTAAGGAGTGTGTTGGAGCATGACATATGCAGAAAATTATCTTAAGATGAAAGATCCCAAAACATTACTAGTAAAAACACACCTTCTCCCCGCCCCCCAACAAAACCAATTTCATTTCCTGCTAATTTATGTGGGACTTTTAGAAGAGGGATGTCCTAAAATAAAACAACTGCAACAACTATGCTAAGGTGTCACAACTCAGAAGGGGTGTAAATCACTCTTTCTTCTGATTTTTAGTAGCACTTTATTTTATTTATTTTTAGAGAGAGAGAGGGAGAAGCATCAATTTGTTGTTCCAATTATTATTTATGCATTCATTGACTGATTCTTGGATGTGCCCTGAAGGGGGATCAAACTCACAACTTTGATATATCAGTACAATGCTCTAACCAACTGAGATACCAGCCAGGGTATTTAATAGTACTTTATATCTTCCTTTTAGCACTTGTCATTTTCTGCTTGGGAACATAATCACGTACGTCTTATCTCTAATGGCTTACCAGGTCCCTCTGAGCATGAACCAGATCTTGTTCATTCAACCTGTAAAATTTTATTGCAACCCAGTTTAAATAGGCAAGTCGCCCCCAATAATGCCTACTACATAGTAGGCGTTTGATTAATATTTCATAGCATCATGGAGTTACAGGATATCAAAACTAAAAACTCTTAAAGACATTCTAATCTGGAGTTTCTCAACCATTTTTGAAGAGCCTGAAAAAAGCTACAGACTCTTTTCTCAGAAAAAGTCACAATTAGAAAACATTTTACATAAAATTTCAGGGCCCACCATGCCCAGAGGACTAAGGTTAATTTATCCAAAGTCATAAAGCTAATGAGTTGCAGAACCAAGCCTAGAACATAACCTTCCTGTTTCCCAATTGCGTACACTTCCCACTACAAACAAATAATTTTAGTTGGGCTGTTTCCTGCTGGGAGGCTGCCTAATACAAGCCTTGGACATGGCAATGTTCTTCTAGTGAAATTCCTCGATATAAGGATGATGCTTAAGAGAACATGACAAGCTTAGTGGCTTCAGAAGCCCAAGTACAGTGGTATTTAACTTTTGCCAAGGAGAGAGAGGCAATGGGAGATGTGCATGGTTACAGGGAACATTAAAATAAGCCCAAGAACCAAAAGTAATGTTGAAGACTCCTCAGTAGAACTGCAAAATCTTCTTAACTGTACCTTTTACAGGAAGTGATAGAATCATGACTCAAAGCCAGACCTTTTGACTTTCAGGCCAGTGTTGTGTTCACCCCACCAGAAAATCCTCTGCACATGCACAGAAATCTAACTACCCAGAAGCAATCTTGCAGCTGGAGCCAGAGAAGTAGGCTAAATAATCCTATCCTATATAATAAAAGGTTAATATGCAAATCGACCAAATGGAGGTTCGCCAGTCGCTATGACGCACACTGACCACCAGGGGGCAGACGCTCAACACAGGAGTTGCCCCCTAGTGGTCAGTGCGCTCCCACAGGGGGAGCACCGCTCAGCCACAAGCCGGGGTGACGGCAGGCGAGCTCAGTGGCCCACCTCAGCACTAAGGATGTCCCATGGGGAGCGGGCCTAAGCCTCAGTCTGACATCCCCTGAGGGCTCCCGGACTGCAAAGGATGCAGACTGGGCTAAGGGACCCCTCACCCCCCTGAATGCACAAATGCCATTCACTGGGCCTCTAGTCTTATAATAATTAGAACTAACTCCCAATTCCCTGTGATAATGAATTCAAGGAACACATACATATTTTAAATCTGCAAATACTATAAAACTCAGCTAGTTGGCTGAAAACGGCAGTACACCTCTACTAACCACCATTCACTCAGCTAAACTGGATGTATTATTTCCATTGTGAGGTCCATACTGAGCTAAGTACTAGGAACTAGGAACTTAGTACTAAGTACTAGGATATTTTTTAAAGTATCACAAATAATAAACTAAATCATTTGCTTTTCATTATGATAACCTGGCCTAGGGAAGAGATTGGGACCTGGTAGAAACATCTCCACTCTGGATAATACTGAAACTAAGTAACTGGAGAGGACTGAGGGATGACCCCCTATTCTTTCTAGCTCCAATACTAGCCAACCTATGCAGATCTGATCTTTGGGTGTTTGCAAAAGCTGCACACTCTCCTCTTCTGAAGGATCCCTGCCCCCTTTACCTCTTGTTCTTGAATTAAGTGCTTGTATCTTCCAATGCCATGGGTGGGCTTTGTCTTATAGTGCCGGCTGGTACTCAATAGAATACCACCTAAAAGAGAGAAAATAAGACAAATGTGTTTCAAAGCTCTTCCAGGAACAGATCACATATGAGGAGGTGAGTAGGCAAATTCTCCATTGCAAGACTGGGACTATTTGGTTTAAAGAACCAGAGCTATTTTATTATCCTGGGCTAACTCAGTTTTCCCCACCATTTCTCTCCTTTTGCCCACTGGACTATTTCCAGTCCCATTACCTATCTTTCTTTGAGAAATTCTCTCCTGTGAGAGCCACTGGTGGTATAGGGACAAAATAAATTCTCACAGGGTTGTCATTTCCTCTTGTCCCTCCACAAGCAATAATTCTTTTGAAGTTTTCTACAGATTGTACAGAGAAAGTGACAGGTAGCAGATATAACTAGGTATGAGGACAATCATAGATTTCCACAACGTTTTTAAAATCATCTAGTTTTAGACACTTGGTGTATACTGGGCAAGGATGATGGGAAAGCAGATAATTATATTATGGTGTACAAAATACTTAAATGGAGATGAGTGCAAGGTAGGGAGTGCCTAGAGGGACAAACAACTAACTCTGCTTTGGGGGCAGCAGTGGGGAAGGGTGCAGGGCAATAGGTTCACGAGAGGTAAAAGCTGAATCCTTGGAAGAGGAGTAAGAGTTTAAACACACAAGGAAGGAGGAGGTATTTTGGGGTGTGTTCTTAGCCACTGTCCCAATTCTGTCTCTCTGGATCTAAGACATTTGACCCTTTGAGTCTTCGGGTTCCAACTCTGCAAACTGGGACCCCACCCAAGAAGCTGATGAATCCTCCCGATGAATACACAGTGGTCCTCAGACCAGAGCCTTGCAAATTAATCTTATCCAACAAGCTTTCATCATGACCTTGAAAAAGCACTGAACTCTTCAAAGCATGTTCATTCACTTAATAAATATTTATTATTTCCCATCAGGGTAACCAGTGACAATTATACCACGTGAATGGCACACACTAGAGTTATGCAGTGTGTAATCAACCCAATATCTATGGCAGGACTCTTGGTACCAGGCAATGCCTTTAGAAGCTGGGGCTATAAGAATAGACGAAGACACAGTCCCTGCAGTAAAGAACCTATGATCTAGTGGGGAAACAGTAATACCAATGCAGGGCCATACACAGGAGGAGCACTGAGGCTAGACTTGAGGTGTTGGGAAAGAATTCTTAGAGCAGGTGGCTTTTAAGTAAAACTTGAAGGATGACTACGAGTTAGTGAGGAGAGAACATGGTATAGAGGGGGAAGAGCCAGAGAGAATTTCAAGGCAGAACAGGAGGACCAGGCTGGCAAGAGATGAGTTTACAGAAAAAGGCATACTTATGATATACCAGGCATTGTGCCAAGAGTGGGGGATATAAAAGTAGACAAGGCCACCCTAGCCAGTTTGACTCAGTGAATAGAGCATCGGCCTGCAGACTACAGGCTTTGTAGGGTCCCAGGCTCAATTCTGGTCAAGGGCATGTACCTTGGTTGCAGGCTCAATCCCCGGCCCTGGTGGGGCATATGCAGGAGGCAACCAATTGATGTGTCTCTTTCACATTGATGTTTCTCTCTCTGTCTCTCCCCCTCCCTTCCACTCTCTCTAAAAATCAATGGAAAAAAATATCTTTGGGGGAGGATTAACAATAACAGCAAAAAAGTAGACAAGGCCAACAAAACTCCACTTATGGAGCTGACAATCTCGAGGGAGAAAGGTATCATTAATGGAACAGTCACAAAATAAATATAAAATTCCAAATTGAGATAATAAAAAGAAAAAGCACAGAGGGTTATGGCAATACAATCGGAGGATCTATTTTACCTGTTGTTTTTTGTTTGTTTGTTTGTTTTTTTAATCCTCACCTGAGGATATTTTCCCAGTGATTGGTTGCCTTTGCACATGCCCCAACCAGGGCCGAGGAGGAGCCCTCAACCCAGACATGTGCCCTTGGCCGGAATCGAACCTGGGACCCTTCAGTCCACAGGTTGATGTTCTTTCCACTGAGCCAAACCGGCTAGGGCTCGGAGGATCTATTTTAGATTGTAGTATCAGAGAAGGCCTTTCTGAAAAAATGACATGTGAACTGAGACCAGAATTCAGAGGGAAATGGTAATAGTGTTTATCCCTAGGGAGAGGAAGTGGCTAGAAAGCAGGAGGAGAGGGACATTTACTGTTTATTTTATATTCTTTTGTAGCTTTTAAAACTTGTTCCATGCACATGTATTACCTATTCAAAAAAATAAATAAAATAAACTGAGACCTGAAAGGCAAGGAGGAGTTTATTAAGTGAAAAGATAGAGGATGAATGTTTCAGGCAGAGGAAACAGCATGTGTAAAGGCTTCAATGTGGGACACAGCTTTGGTTTTCAGTGTGGCTGATGCAAAGTGAGAGGGGCATGGAGAGGATCAGAGACTAGAGCAGTGGGTCAGAACACACCACACTGGGCCTTGTTAAGGGTTTGGATTTCAGACTGAACAGCCATATGCAGGGAAATTATATGTCTGATGTGTTTTTAAAATATCACTTTGGTTGTTGTGTGGAAAAGGAGCAGGGAGAGGGAGTATGGATGGAAGGGATAGGAGATTCAAATGGTAATCTTGGCTAAGTTATTGTTGGTGATCTCAAAATATCCCCCTCTCTATTCTATCCTCTAGAGCAGTGGTCGGCAAACTGCGGCTGGCGAGCCACATGCGGCTCGTTGGCCCCTTGAGTGTGGCTCTTCCACAAAATACCATGTGCGGGTGCGCATGTACAGTGCAATTGAAACTTCGTGGCCCATGTGCAGAGATCGGTATTTTGTGAAAGAGCCACACTCAAGGGGCCAAAGAGCCGCATGTGGCTCGAGAGCCGCAGTTTGCCGACCACTGCGAGCTTACTGGTTAATCTTTCTAAAACATTGACCTAATTAAGTTATTCTCTTTCATTAATTCAACCATTTATTCATTTCACACACACAATTTTTAAAAAAGTATTTACTATGTACGAAGCACTACAGGGGTGGGCAAAAGTAAGTTTACAGTCGTGAGAACCAACTGTAAACCTACACTTCTGAGCACATACTATTTGCCAGGTGCTGAGTAGGGACATGCAGTCTGTTGAATGGAGAGAATGTCCCGTAATTAATTCTTGGCTGGGGCTACCCCAGTTTTTTCCTCCTGAATAGCCCTACTATATACACTTGTTACTATTTTGAAGGAGAAATAATTGAGTTTAGTAAGCAAGGACATTGAAGGACAGTGGCTCTGGCATATATACAGGAAGGGGTGTGAGGTGGGAGAAGTCACTACATGATTACATGCAGTAATTGTGCTGAGAGATTTTCAAAGCCTCCTTTTAAAACCCTGGGGTTTTATTTTCTTCAGTGAAAAGAGTTGCCTTTTCTCTCAGGAGGCTGCAATGTTAATGTGACAGCAGGAAACCCAGATTAATGACATGAAAGAGGGAGGGATTCAGTTGAACTTATCAAAATCAGAGGCTTTCAAACTTATAAATTTTACAATTAAAACAACTGCCTAATTAAGCAGTTTAACCACTGGTAATTTGACCAAAACCTTTCATTTAAGGAGGAAAATGGTAATTTAACAGTAGTTTGATTCAGCTTCTTAATTAACCAGCTGTTCTAAATATAGGAATTGTCCCAAACTGCATTTGAAAATGCCTCCTCGCCAAGGAATTTCAGTAGATGAGACACCATGGCAAGCAATTGTGGCACTTTTACCTGAGAAATGTAATTGCCTCAAAGGTCACTTTCAGCCCTGCTTTTTGAAACCACTGAAGGGGTATTGCGTTTCTGTGTACTTAAAAATGGTGACTGGCATCTGAGTTTTCTTTTTTATTTACACAAAAGGTTTAATACTACTTTTGTTTGCCATGAAACTATACTGTCCTGGTTTTCCCCTATCACTTGGGCCTCCTATTTTCAATCCTATTCGCCATCTCTTTCACTCTCTATCCAATTTTTTAATGTGGAAGTTCCCCAGGTGCCTGATCCTTGGGCCTCTTCTCTACTTGTTCTCCTCAGGTGGTTTCATTCATTCCCATGACATAAGATGGACACTATGATGACTTCCAAATTTACAGTTTCAACCCAACCTATATTTGCGCTCAAGATCAATGTATCCTATGGGCTACTTAATATATCCTCCTCACAAGCACTCAATTCAACATGTTCAAAATCAGACTCAGAATCTTCCCCTCCAAACTGTTTCTCTTAAGGCAATACATTCAAAATAATTACATAGATTATCTATCTATTTATCTATCTATCTATCTATTTATTTATTACTAGAGACCAGTGCAAGAAATTCATCCACTGAAGGGTGGGGGGCGGGGAGGGCGGAGAGATCCCTCAGCCCAGCCTGCGCCCTCTTGCAGTCCAGGACGCCTCAGACATCCCTTTAACAGTCTGGGACTCCTCGCTCCTTACCAACTGCCTGGTCGCTGCTCCTTACCACTTGGCTCGCTGCTCCTTAGCGCTGCCACGGAGGTGGGAGAGGCTCCCACCACCGCCGCTGCACTTGCCAGCCATGAGCCCAGCTTCTGACTGAGCGGCACTCCCCCTGTGGGAGTGCACTGACCACCAGGGGACAACTCCTGCATTGAGCGTCTGCCCCTGGTGGTCAGTGCGCATCATAGCGACTGGTCATTCCGCCAGTTGTTCCACCGTCGGTCGATTTGCATATTAGGCTTTTATTATATGGGATAGTAGAAAATGTTCACTATAGATTAAGTGGGAAAAAGGAAATGATAAAGCATAATATATCATCATTGGTTCCCACATGCATATATATCTGGAGAGAGAGAGACCGACC
>NW_006383005.1:1625582-1651815 GCF_000327345.1 Myotis davidii
CAGCTTTTTCAGCTTCTTCCTGTGTGTGTGTGTGTGTGTGTGTGTGTGTGTGTTTTCCATATTCTCTAAAATGTATGTTTTTCACTTTTATAATCAGACATTCTGCTATTTCTTTTTAAATCTCCTGACAGGATGCAAAATGAAGTTCAGAGCATCAGTTGGTTTTCTTGCTAAAACTGTTTAACTTAAATCTAGTCAAACTTGTAGATCTAACTTTCAGTTTGTTGGAAGGGGACCAAAGAACATGTTACACAACACCATGAGAATCAGACAAATCAAGGAGGGAGGACATTTTATAAGACAAATGGATTGGCCCAATCAAAAAGTCACTGGTCACTGTTATAGGAAAAAAATGGTAGAGCTGTTCTAGATTAAAGGTAATGGAATAGTGAAATACAAAGTGTAAAACTATTGGCTTTTGGTTATAAACAAGGTCACAAAAGACATTTTGGGGACAACTGGGGAAGTGGATAAGGTATTAGATGATATTGGGGCATTATTAACCAGAGGCCCGGTGCACGACATTCATGCACTGGAGGCGGGGGTTGGGGGTGGGGTGGAAGGGAGGGGTCCCTCTGTCCGGCCTGCACCCTCTCGCAGTACAGGACCCCTCAGGGGATGTCCGACTGCCAGCAGGGAGTGGGCCTAAGCTAGCAGGCAGACATCCCCTGAGGAGTCCTTAGCAGTGCTGCGGAGGCGGGAGAGGCTCCTGCCACCACTGCTGTACTCGCCAGCCATGAGCCCAGCTTTCCCTGTTGGAGCTCCACTCAGCCAGAAGTCGGGCTTGCTGCTCCTTAGCACTGCCTGGGAGGTGGGAGAGGCTCCCGCCACCGCTGCTGCACTTGCCAGCCATGAGCCTGGTTTCTGGCTGAGCAACGTTCCCCCTGTGGGAGTGCACTGACCACCAGAGCGCTCCTGCATTGAGCGTCTGCCCCCTGGTGGTCAGTGCATGTCATAGCAACTGGTTATTCCGCTGTTTGGTCAATTTGCATATTAGCCTTTTATTATACAGGATTTTCTTGTGTGAGATAATGGTTTCGTGTCTCTTTAACAGAATGTAGAAAATGTCCTTATTTCTAGAAATGCATGCTGAAGTATTTAAAGGTGAAGTATCATGATGTCTAATACAGAAAACAAAATGTTAACAACAGTTAAATCTAAGTGGTAGGTACATAAGTGTTCATTGTAGTATTCTTGGGGGGGAAATATTTCTTACAAGACTGTAAGCTTCCAAATGGCAAGGACTATATCCTCTTAATTTTATATCCTCAGCACCTAACTCATATCCTGGTACAATAAATGTTTGCTGAGAGAACCAATAATAAAAAGAAGTCCATATTTTGAGATGCTGTGCTTTGGGGCTAAAAGAAATGATGATTCTCTATACATTGCAGCCATCTTCTAAAAGAATTAACAGATATCAAACCTCTTATACATTGCCTGGCACATATTAAGCACTCAGTAAATATCAGTTCCCTTCTTTACTCCCATTCCTTTGCTCTGATACTCTTTAGAAAAATGACTGATTTCATTGAAATACAATTGCTTTGAAATTTCTCACATAATAGACAAAGCAAAAATGGTTAATAATTAGATTGAAACAGATTAAAATTTATTGAGTTTATAAACCCCCCTTTGGGGGTCGAACAACCCTTTCACAGGGATCGCCTAAGACCATCGGAAAACACATATATAATTACATATTGTTTTGTGATTAGTCACTATGCTTTAATTATGTTCAATTTGTAACAATGAAATTGGGGATCACCACAACATGAAGAACTGTATTAAAGGGTTGTGACATTAGGAAGGTTGACAACCACTGAGTTAATCAGATTGAATGGACAGTCATTACAAAATACTAAGAGAAAAGCCCTAGCCTGGCAGATGATAGACATGAAAAATAAGTCTGGAATAGTAACACTAATAATAGAAATAATAACAAAAACATCTAACTTTCTGAGCACTTTATGTGTTTTACCTCACTGAATCTCCAAATAATTCACTGTAGTTAGTACTATAATTATCCCCATGTTTAAATTTTTATTTATTGCCAAACCGGTTTGGCTCAGTGGATAGAGCGTCGGCCTGCGGACTGAGGGGTCCCGGGTTCGATTCCAGTCAGGGGCATGTACCTTGGTTGTGGGCACATCCCCAGTGGGGGTTGTGCAGGAGGCAGCTGATCGATGTTTCTCTCTCATCGATGTTTCTAACTCTCTGTCCCTCTCCCATTTTATTTATTGATTGATCCTAGAGATAGAAGAAGAGAAAGGGAAGGAGAGGGTGGGGAGAGGGAGAGGGAGAGGGAGAAGAAGAGGCAGAGAGGCAGAAAGAAAGATATTGATTTGTTGTTCCACTTATTTATGCATTCATTGATTGACTCCTGTTTGTTCCCTAAACAAGGATCGAACCCACAACCCTGGTGCATTGGGACAATGCTCCAACCAACTAAGTTACCTGGTCACAGCCTAATTATCCCTATTTTTTAAAAGTGAGGAAACAAAGTTATGGGGAATTAGCCAAAGGTCACACAATAAATATGAGTTAGAGTTGGAATCTAAACAAACTGTAGAGCTCTAGCTCCTAACCATTTCTTTATGTTCTTGCCCACTATCCTATTCCATGTGAGGGCTTGGATTTGGTCCCCAGCCACTCTTCTCAAAGATATGTTAGGCATCCTTGTAGAAAAATTATTAGAATGTTAGAGAGTCACTTAACGTAAGCAGACTACACCAGGAAAAAAATACTTACCTGCAGAACAAGTGGGATTCTCTCCTGAAGTTCTGAACCTAAAAAGAGAGAGTATGGTGAATACAATTAGATACCTGCTATTTATTTGCAGTTATCAAAACTTGTATACACCTCATTAAGGATAAGTCAATGCCAGATATTTCCTCCTTCCCTCCTTTCCACAAATATTAAGTACCTACTATGTGTCAGCCAATGTACTTAGGTCTTGAGGATACAAAAATACAAAGTAAATGTCTCTATCTATGGTCTAGTTGGGAGAGAGATACTGTATGTAAACAAATGCGAAACATAGTATAGTACTGATCCAGAACAAAAACATGTACATGCCCGGCCGGCGTGGCTCAGTGGATAGAGCGTTGGCCTGCGGACTGAAGGGTCCGAGGTTCGATTCCGGTCAAGGGCATGTACCTTGGTTGCGGGCACATCCCAGTGTGGGGTGTGCAGGAGGCAGCTGATCGATGTTTCTCTATCATTGATGTTTCTAACTCTCTATCCCTCTCCCTTCCTCTCTGTAAAAAAATCAATAAAATATATTAAAAAAAACAAAAACAAAAACATGTACATGATTTGGTGAAACACAAAGGAAAGTGTGATCATTTCCACCAGGGAGGTGAAACTTTTCGAGCTGAGCTTTAAAAATAAACTGTTCTGGATTACTTACCCTAACAGGTAAAGCATTCTAAGCAGAGGGATAAAAGTGGTAAGTTTAGGGAACAGCAAGCAGCTGGATGTAAGTGGAATTTAAGCTGCAGGGAAGGAAACAAAGTGAAAGAGGTAATAGGGAGTCAGGTTATAAAGAACCTCGTGTGCTGTGCGAAGGAGTTTGGTCTTTATTCTGTATAGGCAGTGGGAAGCTCCTGGCAGAATCGAAGCACAGGAGTGATATGATCAAGATTAAGTTTTGGAAAGTTAACCCTGGCAGTAGGTGAGAAATGAATGGGAAGAGGTGAGACTGAGGCAAAAGAACCAATGAGGTGGTTCTTATAATAGCCTTGCATTAGAACATGCTCAGGGAAGATGGAGAGGAAGGGACAGCAATGAGAGCTAGACTGGATACAGAAGCCAGTGAATATGGAGGAGAATAAAATGGTTCTGTTTGGCCTTGGCCAGGTGGCCCATTTGGTTGGAGTGTCCTCCTATACACCAAAAGGTTGCAGGTTTGATCTCTGGTCAGGGCACAACAGGAGGCAACCCATTGATGATTCTCTCTCACATCAATGTTCTTTCTGTCTCTCTCCCTCCTGCTTCCTCTCTCTAAAATCAGTAACAATAATAATAATAAATAAGTACATAATTTAAAATGGTTCTGTTTGGTTGACTAGGTAATCAGAGTATTTTAATTCAGTATCCTGCAAAGCTTTGATGCTAAACTGTGGGACAAGTTAGAGACAGGCAGATCTGTGATTAAATGCTTATTCCACCATTTTCAAACTGTGACCTTAGGCAAGTTGTTTTGTGTCTCTGTAACACAGTTATCTCATCTCATGGGACTGAAAATGTATCTTAAACTCTCTGGGCCAGTTTCCTCTTTTTTATTTTAAATTTATTGATTTCACAGAGAGAGACAGAGGAAGGAAGGGAGGGGGGAGAGAGAGAAAAACAACATTGATGTGAGAGAGATATATTGATTGGCAGCCTCCTGCACATACCCCTCCTAGGCCTGGATTGGGCCTGCAGCCCAGGTACATGCCCTTGATCGGGAATTGAACCTGGATCCTTCAGTCCTCAGACTGATGCTCTCAACATTGAACAACACAGGCCAGAACCATTCATAGATTCTTGTATGTGCTCTAACTGGGGATTGAACCCAAAACATTGGCATATCAGAACGACACTAACCAACTGAGC
Organism: Myotis davidii; assembly: GCF_000327345.1. Lineage (NCBI taxonomy): Eukaryota > Metazoa > Chordata > Mammalia > Chiroptera > Vespertilionidae > Myotis > Myotis davidii. The sequence continues at coordinate 1,630,182 of NW_006383005.1, forward strand.
TACCCGGCCACGGCCAGATACCTCTTTTGTAAAATAACAATATTTATATATTTGTCCTGTAGTGTTTTTGTTAATGTGAGAACATGTAAAATGCCTAGCATGGTGCCATAGTAAATGCATATTAAATAATTGACCGATTAATGGAAAAATAGATTAAGATGAAAAGGGAATAAGAGGAAAAGACTTCAATAAATGTAAAGGATTAAAGAATTCATCCAGGCTCATGTGGTCAGGAAGATATTCAATTCATTGTTTTATATCATGTGGCTGCCATGCATAAGACATTGTGGATATCTGATGAATAGAGAAATAAACTGCCAAATGCTCTTCATTATCATCCAGAGAAAAAACAATGGGGAGGTAGCATATTGTATATACAGAAGAGTGAAAGAACAACTTGGGTTTGAATCCTAACTCCAACTTACAGTGGGGCCTTGAGTTACGAGTTTAATTCGTTCTGTGACGGAGCTCGTAACTCACATTACTCGTATGTCAAATCAAAAAGTGAACGAGTGAGACACGTGATGCTGGGCTGATGTTGTGGCGTTCACTGTGACGTATGCTGCGCCAACTAGCGGTGGGGTATCTGAAGCTGGCTCATAACCCGAATTTTAGCTCGCAACTCAAAGCAAAAAATTGGCCGAGAGACAGCTCGTATCTCAAAAAACTCGTAGTCGGGACACTCGTAAGTCAAGGCCCCACTGTATATGTCATTTTTGAGCAATTGATTTACCATTTTGAACCTCAGTTATTTATGCATAAAATTGAGATAATATCACCTGCCTCACCAGATAATTATGAAGAACTATTAATTCATTCAACAATTATTTATTAAATGCCTACTATGTGTCAGACACCATTCTAGGCCCTTGGGATATAGAAGTAAACAAAACTATCAAGTCTTTATCCATATGATGATTATATTCTAGTGGGCAGGGTGAGGAAGACAGATAATTTAAATATATATACACATACATATATATAAAATGTGTCAGGTGATAATACCTGCTATGAAAAATAAAGCAAGGTAAGGGGACAGAGATTGATGGGAGGTGTAGTTAGAGAAGGCCTCCCTGATGATATAACATTTGGGCACAAACCTGAATAAAGTCAGAGGACAAACTATATGGATATCTGAGGGGAGAATGTGCAAAGATCCTTAGGTGGGAGAGTGGTTATGTCATCAAGGAATAGAAAGGGAGCTAGTGAGTAAGTAGTAGTATACAATGAGGGAACAGATTAGGTAAAGACTTGTAAGCCATGGTAGGATTGTAGAACTTATTTTGACGAAGATGGGAAAGTCTGAGAGAGAAGTAACATGAGCTAACTTGATTTTAAAAGAATCACTCTGATTTTAGTGTGAAGGATAGAAGACAAAAGTGAAGGCAGTGAGACCACTTAGAAGGCAGCATAATTGTAGTTAATACGTTAAGCACCATGTCAGTCACCGGTGACTGACACTATACTTTCCGTCTGGACCGGTCAGTCACTGATGCTGCCAGCATATCGGTGAAATCGGATATTGTGGGCTAAACGGAAAGGAAGACAATACAGGCTTGGCGCTTAACATGTTAAGAAAATAAGGTGCTGGTCCCTAGTAGTTTAGCAAAACAAATAGTTTGAGACCTGAATCTGGTTTAATTCTGTAATATTTCAAAAGTTAAGCCAACAGGATTTGTTAAAGAATTGAATGTAGAGTGAGAGAAATAACAATGTCAAGGATCACTCCAAGGATTCTGGCCTAAGCAACCAGATGAATGGGGTTGTCATTCACTGAGAATGGATAAAGAGCAAGATGGCATGCCCTAGCTGGTTTGGCTCATTGGATAGAGCGTCAGCCTGCAGACTGAAGGGTCCCAGGTTTGATTCCAGTCAAGGGCACGTGCCTGGGCTGTAGGCTCCATCCCCTAAAGGGGGCGTGCAGGAAGCAGCTGATCAACGATTCTCTCTCATCATTAATGTTTCTCCCTCTCCCTCTCCCTCTCCCTGTCCCTCTCCCTTCCTCTCTGAAATAAAAAAATAAAAAAGAGCAAGATGGCAGAGGTGTTCATGCTCCAGATGCTTAGTAGACATGCAAGTGGAGATGATGAAAGAAAAATGCCGTGTGAATTACCTGGCAGAATGCAAATGTTAACTATATTCAACTATTATTATTAATATCCTTACCTTAAGAGAGGAAAGGCTTTCTTAAAAATGATATCATTCTTCAAACACAGCACCTACAGCAAAATAGCCACGTTAGGACAATCTTAAGCACTGTTAAACTTCCAAGCATCTCTTCACAAAGAGGCTAGAACTCAGTACACAAACCAAAAGGACCCAAAGGCTCTTGTCAGGCAAAGAAGCTGTCCTATAGTTAATATTAAATATGCAGGCAAACCAAGATCATCTTTTCTTTCTTATTCCACCCACTACAGAAAATGCTCAAAAAACAGAAGCCCCCCTTCCATCCTGCCCTGGGGGAGGGGAGCGCTTTTTGTTTTTTAAAGAAAAACCTTGTTTCCCCTTTCTAACTTGATCTATTTTTCTAATATCGATCAACAACTATGATGCTTCTGCCAAGCACAGGCACTATGCAACAGACTTTCTTAACTTCTTCCCGAATTCTCAAAACACTTGAAAGCAATTTTATAGATGAGGCAACTAAGGCCCACTGAGGTTACAGTCCAGGAAATTATCTATGATAATAAAAGTGTAATATGCTAATTAGACCATACGACCTTCCGGATGAAGCCGACTGCAAGGGAAGCCCGGGTCCCGGGTGCCAGAGGGAAGCCGGTGCTGGCAGTCGGGGGAAGGAAGGCCTACTCTTACACAAATTTTAAAGTTTATTTTTTAAAAGATTATTATAAAATAAATAAACAAAAAGACTATTATTATGTGCCAACTACAGTACTGTGCTGAATATTAAAGGGAATATAAAACAAAATGTGCCCGGCTGGTGTGGCTAAAAGAAACAATTGGATATAAATCTGGATAAGGTATTAGATATATTGGGGCATTATTATTATTATTAACCAGAGGCCCAAAAAGGTTGTTGGTGCACGACAACAACTATGAAATGTTGTTCACAATGTGGTTGAGCATTGACCTATGAACCAGAACCAGGAGGTCACAGTTCAATTCCCTGTCAAGGTATATGCCTGGGTTGTGGGCTGGATCCCCAGAGTGAGGCATGCAGGAGGCAGCCAATCAATGATTCCCTTATCATTTATGTTTCTCTCTCTCTCTCTCCCTTTCTCTGTGAAATCAATAAAAATATATTTAAAAAATAAAAAAAATGTAACATGAATAAACTTTGAAAATATTATGCTAAGTGATAGAAATCAGTCACAAGGGCCAAATATTGTATGACTACATTTATATGAAATACTGGGAATAGGCAAATCTATAGTGAAAGTGATTAGTGGTTGACTAGGGCTGAGGATCCGAGGAGCTGGGAATGACAGCCAAGGTATATGGGGTTTTTTCGATGATGAAATGTTCTAAAATTGATTGTAGTGATGGTTGCACAACTCTGAATATATTAAAAGCCATTGAATTGCACATTTTAAATAGGTGAATTATATAGTACTTGAATTATATCTCTATAAATCTGTTAAAAATATAAGCACCGCCCTGGCAGGTGTGGCTCAGTTGGTTGAAGTGTCATCTAGTACATCATGAGCTCAGGGCACAAGGCTGCAGGTTTAGCCACCCAGTCTGGGCATGTGTAGGAGGTAACTGATTGATGTTTTGCTCGCACATTGATGTCTCTCTCTCTCTCTCTCTCTCTCTCTCCCCCCACCCCCGCCCTCCTCTCTCTAAATTCAATTTTAAAAAGTTGAAGAAATGTAAGCACAATCCCTACCCCATAGTTCAAATGGCTGGGGATATGGTATACATTTCTATCAAACAGCTAAGCAATAGTATAAGCATTATATGATTAAGGCACAATAAGGCCTATGAACAAGCACTTTCGGCAGGAAATCCAGGCAGAGATGGCCAGAGAAATTCTTAGTTTTTGGAGTATTAAAGACATTGCTGAGAATTTTCTCAAAGACATGAACCTTCTTCCCAGACAAATACATATAGGCATAAATAGACATACTACTTTAAGAGGTTGACTAAAACTCTTAACATCACCCATAGATCAGTATGCTAAACCAAGAGATCCTCAGGGGCAAGGGTAATGTACTGTCATATTCCTCTCAGGCACACTGTAGACATTCAATCAGGTTTTGTTTTGGTGAATAAATAAATGATTAGAAAGAAGTGATAAGCAATGCTACTACCTGTTGAATGCCTACCATGTGTCTAAATCATAATTCCCTTATAAGTTAAGTATTATTATCCCATTTTTGCAGTTGAGGAAACTGAGATTAAGTAATTTACCCAAAGCCAAACAACTACTCTCAGAACTAGCATAGGATCTTAGGTTTCTCTGATTTCAAAGAAAATAATTTTCTATTTTACACCCTCTCTCACATAAATGAATGTTTTGGTGCTTAGGAAATGTTCAAGTTTAGGAAAAGTCTCCCAGAGTATGTGAGGTCATGATGAATAGGTGGAAGAGAGAACAAAGTACATTGACAATCCTAAAAATCACAATTAAATCAGATACTAAAAGACTTTGTAAAGTATGTGTGCAAAATGCTTAACCTAACATAAAAGATAGAGAGTAGGCAGCTGTGAGCCCCAGGAAACAGGAACACCAACTGGCTCCCCCACCTCTAGCCACCATATTGTGGACCTTAAGAAGGAAAATAACTGCAAAGGACTCCTCATGGTTAACTGGGTCCAAATTCCTAACCAGAGTCCAGCAGCCATTAGGGACAGAGGCTTCTGATGTACTCTGCATCTCAGGGAAAAGGAACAGAGTGAGTTACCAATCTCCTGCACTGTGTTCAGTCAACCCTTATAAAGGAGTTCCTGGTTACTATATTTTGACCAATGGGCTGAGACCTGCCTCATTCAATGAGAACTGCTCAACCATATCCTCATTTGCATACTTACTGACCAATCAGATCAACTCCACAATGACCAATTAGAATATGGGATTCTGACCAATCAGAGCAGTGCTATTTGAACCAATCAGAATGTGCAAATTTGTATTCCTCATTTGCATAAAAGCGGAAGCTCCCTTATTTAAATAAGGGAGCTTCCGCTTTGTCCTCATGGAGTGCACTTTCTCAGTTTCTATCAGAGGCTGTGTTTCCCGGGTTTGCAAGCTGTTCATGTGATTAAAGTTTCTGCCCCTTCACCCCATCCTAAATTGGGGACTCCTTTTGGGGTTGGATTGGTGGCAGCAACCTTTTGTCAACAGTACCTTGGCTAGTGCTTCCCTCTGAAGTTAGAACAAATGATTCTAAGGTTCCTCCAGTCCCAAGATCTGTCAACCATCATCACAAGCAGAACAGAAATCCAGTGAACAGAATATATTCTTAAATGGGTCACTTCATACAGAGGAAGTATTGGATGGGAAGAAAGATCTAGATGAGACTGATTTTTCCTCACTTTAATTGTTCAGAGTCTCTGCAATAGCAAAGGATGTAATTATCTAAAAGCCAGGCTTAAAGGCTGACAACTTTCTGGAAGACATTCAAACTGTGGTGTGAACGCTGCTTCCTTTCAGCTCTGGGAAATGTGCTTCCTCCCCCTGCAATGCTCAGCATTATTTATCGGGACCAAAGTAATCTATTTTGGGACTGCACCCACAAATACCCCTCCTCCCAGTCAGCAAATGAAGAACAGCTCCAGCTCAGGAGCAAATGGAAGAGGAGGACGGTCATGCTAGTGAATGAATGAATGAGGACACAGCTGCCACAATGAGATATAAAAATACTTGTCCCAGGAGCTTGGGAGCCAAGAACTGGAAAGGACTTCACAGCTACCAAAGAAGAGAAGTCAGGGGACAAAACCTTATAATTCACTAGGGGGCTGGTGCACTAAAATTCATGCACGGGGGGTGGGGAATCCCTCAGCCCGGCCTGCACCCTCTCGGTCTGGAAGCCCTCAGGGGCCTAAGCCGCAGTCTGGCCTCCCTTTGCGGGAGGTGAACGGTGGGCCAGTAGGGGGACAGCTCCAGCCGGCGAGTGGCCAGTCCTGCCCCCCAATCGCCTCTCCACCACCGCCAGTTGCTGCTGCCGCCCCCTGATTGGCATCCCCTCCCTCTGCCCACTGGCACCCACCTTGGTTGGCCTGGCACCACTCACTCACTGGCCCTGCCCCCCACCCCCAATGGTAGTTACACCATTCAGTCATTTTGCATATTAGGCTTTTATTATATAGGATGAGCAGCCTTAGACACCAGAGCCCCAAAGTGGGTAGTGCCAGCAGTGGGCCAGGGGCCCATGAGGAAACAACTGAGAGGTGTTTTATGAAGACTAACAGAATATATCTGTATATTAACAAATATTATCTAAAATAGCATTTTTACTATTACTTAGCCCTAGCCGGTTTGGCTCAGTGGATAAAATAGCATTTTTACTATTACTTATGGAGTACATCCTTTGTGCTAAGCACTTTACACATACTCTTTATGCCAAAGGTAGAGTCATTATTGAGATAATTGTCTGTTTTATAGAGGAAAATACAGAGGCTTAGGTTCAATTGCTCAAAGTTATAAGCTTGGTGAGAGGTGCCAAGAATTCAACCCCACGTTGGACTGAATCCAAAGCCCTCGATTTCCATTCTGCCACTTACCTCTCAAAAGAGTAATACCAATTCATATTAGTGAAGTGAGTATGCTCATAATAGCCTAAATAATCCTATTTGTTAAGCACCTGCTATATGCCAAACATCATTTCCTTTATTGCTCACAACGATTCTGTGAGGTAGATATTTATACTCCCGTTTTACTGTGAGGATACCAAAGCTCAGAAAGGTGAATTAATATGTCCAATGCACATAGCTAGTACATAAGTTCTAGCTGACCTTTTTCTAAGTTCTTTCAAAACTGCTTTTGTTTATAATTTTCCTCTAGCCATTCTCTTCTGATGTTGAGGTTGTTGCATGGCTATGACTTAAAGAATGAGAGACTATCAAAGTCGGTCTTTGCACTGAGTCTTTATGGCAGTTAGGGGCACCGGTTATAAATTCACAAAGACCTGGGTTTGAATATTAGCACTTCCATTTTACTAGCTGTATGAGCTTTGGCAAGGCACTAAAGGAATTCATGGCCTCAGATACTGTATGATTTCATTTATATGAAATGACCGGAACAGACAAACCCATAGAGACAGAAAGTAGATTAGTGGTTACCAGGGGGTGGACAGGGGTATTGGGGGAATGATAAGTGACTTGTTATGGGCACAGGGTTTCTTTTTGGAGTGATGAAAATATTCTGGAACTAGATAGTGGTGATAGCTGCACAGTTTTGTGAATATGCTAAAAACCACTGAGTTGTCCACTTTTAAAGGGTGAATATTATGGTATGTGAATGATATCTCAGTATTTTTTTAAAAAGAAATATCTGGCCTCACATCATAACTGCTAGATGGCCCAATTCCCTAACATTCTCCAGGACTAAATTCAGTTCAAAACACCTGTGGTCATCTCCTGAACTGTAAGCCCACTCCTCTACTGCCTCCCCAACTCTCATCCCCATACTTCTCTGCACATTCTCCCTTGATCCAAGCCCCACTGCTTCTCTCCCAAGTTCCTTGGGGCCCTCTGAAATTCCCAGTGTGTTCTCATTTCGGGGTTTTTGCACATGCTCTTTATCATAAAAAAAGAGAAAAAGTTCTATCATTCTTTAAGTCATAGTCATGTGACAACCTCAGAATACTTTCCTGACTGTGCAGACTTGCTTGGATCCTGCATGTTACACATCCATACAACACCCAGAATCTTTCTTTTATGGCATTTATCACACAAAGTTACCTATTTAATTCCTTTTGCTAGGAATACAAGTTCCATGAAAACAGGAAAAGCTACATCCCAGCATCTAGCACATTTTCTACACATAGCAAGTGCTCAATAAACATTTTTAAAAATATTTTAAAAATTGATTTCAGAGAGAGAGGGAGAGAGAGACAGAAACATCAGTGATGAGAATCATTGATCGGCTGCCTCCTGCATGCCCCAAACTGGGGATCGAGCCCGCAACCCGGGCATGTGCCCTGACTGGGAATCGAACTGTGACCTCCTGGTTCAAAGGTCGACTCTTAACCACTAAGCTACACCGGCTGGGCTCAATAAATATTTACTGATTGAATTAGTAAATGCCTCCAAACCTTCCTTATCTCTAAAGAGGTTATAAAAATATTTACCTCATAGAATTGTTTATATGATTAAATTAGATAATATATAAAAAGGGCTTAGCAAGTGCAAGGCACATTGTCAATGGTAGAATAAGTAGCATTGATGATAGCGGTGGTGATTGTTCAGCTACTCATTTACTAAACAATATATATCTTAGTGTGTGATGGGTGCTGAAGATAAAACCATGAACAAAGTAGAAAAATGTCCCTGTCCTCCACTTATAGTCTAGCAGTGACCAGGATATAGTGAACTTCTTGACAATTTTCCTGGGATTTTGGACTCCCTGCCCTTCTAGGCACTGTACATTTGTTTCCTATTTCCTATCTTCTTATGTCCTCCTAATTCATGTCTGTTGATTTGTCACTTGTTCATATGAACTCTGCTCCATGTTAGCCCTCAATGGTTTCACTTGAACTAGGAGATCTGCCCCCATAGTTGAGTAGCTCTTTCTGGGCTGTCATCTGGATCAATCAATATGTATTCTGGGTTTGATGAAAATCAGCATTAGTGTCTTAGTCAGATCCACTCTGTTCTACTACTTCTTTTTTTTAAATGTTTTTTATTTCAGAGAGAGAGGAAGGGAAGCAATAGAAACATCCATCTCTATCAGTGTTTACTAATTTCAGAGAGAAAAGGAAAAGAGAGATAGAAACATCTATCGGCTGCCTCTTGCATGCCCGTACTGGGGACTGAGCCAGCAACCTGGGCATGTGCCCTGACCAGGTATTGAACTGGCAACCTCTGGATTCATAGGTCAATGCTAAATCATTTAGCCACACCGGCCAGGCCTGTACTACTTCTACTGACCCAAGGAGGTACATGATTCCATCCAGTTTTATTCCAATAAAGCTGGGCTTCTCACTCATCTACAATTTGAGATTATTGTAAGCTAAAATGTCTTAGGGTCCCAAAGAAAGATAATTGAGCTAGGAGTTTGAAGTACTATTCTTAGCTTTACCAAGTCAATATCATGTAATGTCAACATTTATTCAATCACTTATTCATTCAGTACCTACTGTAGATGAGTACATTTGAACACAAAGAAAATACAGTTGCCTACCCTTAAATATTTCTAGTGAGGATGGCAGATGTACAAATTATTTATTACATTGCAATGTGAGATCAGTATGATGGACTGTATAGATCACAAAAAAGGAAGGATTGACAATGCGGAAGGTGAAAGAAAGCTTTCATTCTTCATTTCACAGATTAGGAAAACCAAGATTATTATCAAAGTAAGGAGATGTGAAATACTCAGAAAAGGAAAGACAGTGGGGTCTTAGAGAGGTGGAAAACCTAGGCCCGTGGTCGGCAAACTGCGGCTGGCGAGCCACATGCGGCTCTTTGGCACCTTGAGTGTGGCTCTTCCTAAGCCTTAGGAGTACCCTAATTAAGTTAATAACAATGTACCTACCTATATAGTTTAAGTTTAAAAACTTTGGCTCTCAAAAGAAATTTCAATCTTTGTACTGTTGATATTTGGCTCTGTTGACTAATGAGTTTGCTGACCACTGAGCTAGGCTATAGTCTCAGTACTACCACTTAAGAGGCTATTGTCCTATAAGCAAGGAGTTCATTCATTCAAGCATTCAGGAAAACATTTGAGAAACTATTATGTTCCAGACAGTGCCAGTAGCGTCCATATCCTCATCTTGTACCTGCCGGGATCATCTCATAATATTATGAAGATCAAATTAAATTATGCAGGTGAAGCCATTTATTAATTACAGAATAATGTCAATATTCCTATTTGTATAGTCCTACATACCTTACAAAGTAGTCTTACATTATCTTCTATAATCTCTTAGATTCTAAACAACAATTTCATATAGTGGGCATCATGACCTGCATTTTACAGATGTGAAACTGAAGCCGAGAGAGGTCACATAACCTGCCTAAGGTCATACAACTGGCAAGAGAGAGAATCCCATTGGTTTTCTTCGTAACCGTAAAGTATTACGAACACTCCCAGACAGGCCGAGACAAGGATGCTCATAAGACTGCACATGATTAGGTGTCAAAACATAACACCAGCCAGGAGTTCAGGGAATAAAGAGGCGCGTTAGCCGGCGTAATCAGAAACATCTTGTGGAAAAGACGCGGTGAGCTGGGCCTGAGGGATGGAGCGTTTGGACGGGCGGTCAGGGCACTTCAAGTGAGAAGGCCCCACGGGATCAAGGATCAGGAATTAAGCATTTGGCAAAGGAAGGACAAGCAGCGGCGGATGAAACAGTCTACAAAGGGGTGGAGAAGGGGCAGCGGCATCAGACTCGGGAGGACCCTAAACGCCCGCCTGTGACGGCCTAACGACAGGTTTGCATGGGCTGCCTGGAGCCCCGGATGGTCAAAACAGGGTTCCCCCCTCCCAGCATCCTCGGCATCAAGGCAAGCAGAGCAGGAGCACGGAGCCACCCGTCTGTCTTTAACCATAGAAGCTGGAAACTTTCTGATTGTTTTCTATTATCCTCTCACTAGACCTGGCCCAATGCCCACCATTTGGCTCAGGTGAACCACAGTGAGTTATTGCACGCAGAATGAAGTCGGCTTGGGCCCTGAAGGAAACGAAGCCGGAGAAATTCAGGGGCTGCCCCCAGATAATTACTAGTCGATCCATGAGCAGCGATGAACCTGCTAATGTGCATCGAGGAAACAGAGTCTCCACAATTAATACCTAAAATGAAATTCTGACATAAATCACTGAAAAGTAAGTCATTATTCTGAGAAGCACAACTGACAGAGCGCAACTGAAATCTGTTCGATCTGTTAAGAGGACAAGGGAGGGCCAAGGAATGTCTTCACAGCGGCGCATCGGTTTTACTGCAGTCACTCACGGTTTCATAAGGAAACATGTGTTTTATTACCGCCCTTCCCTTACCGCCAAGTAGCCTCACATCCCAATCAGTTCAAGTCAAAAAGGGTATTCTTAGGGAAAATTCTGGAACTTGATGAGTTAATACAAAGATAAAACGATCTGGGGCCTATCCTGGTGCTATGACTCCCGTCATGGGGATCGTCTGTTTTCAGGCCGCTGGGCGGCGAGGGCGGAATTGCGTGGCGCGCAGAACGGTGCGGCAGGCGCACCCGGAGCGGAGAGGAGGGAGCGCAGCGCTTGGATTACAAGGCGCCGCGTGTGCTGCTGGGAAGAGCCTGGTTTTCGCCATTTTCTATACCCGGATGTCTGCAGGGGCGGTGATAGTCCGGGACACCTCCCAGCCCTGCTCTCCCCGCCGCCTCCCCCGCGCGCGGCGCGCGTGGAACCCACGTTACCTTCCCCAGAGTTCCGTTCATCCTTTGCTTCTGCGGCCTGTTACTGTGCAAAATGAAGATCGACCCAAGCAGCTGCAGCCCCGGGGCGGTTCACAACACGGACGGACTGGCCTTGTTCGGGTCCCGTAACAATCTCCGACCGAGACTCCCTCAACTCCCGCAGCACCTTGGTTCCGGCAGCTTCTGAGATTCGATGTCCAGAAATGCTCTGCAGACTCCGCCCTCCCTGCAGCTCAAGTGTATCACCTTCACTGCTTTCTCCAGGCAGAATTGATCGCTATCCCTCGCCGCCCAGATACGTGGCACACAATTCTGCTGTTTTCTCTGCCATACTGTATATTGCTTCCGTCTCTTTCCCATATTTGATTCTGAGTTCCTCAAGGACTGAATCCTGTCTGATTAATTCATTCAGGCGCCTAGCACAGGACATGGAGAGTAGACTTCTAACCTCGGTTTAAAAACTGATTAATCCTCCCCCGACCCCCAATAAATAAATAAATAAATAAATAAAATAAAAACTGATTAATCCTAAGTAAGCTTTTCTGACATGCACTTGCCTTGTAGCCCTGGAGGGGAACCTCAGTTGGTTAGAGCAGTGTGCCGATATGCCAAGGTTGCTGGTTCGATCTCCGTCAGGACACGTACAACAATCAACCAGTGAATGCATAAATAAGTGGAAGAACAAATCAATCTTTCTCCCTCTCTCTCCAAAAAATAACGTTAGTTTAATACTAGTTGATAATAACTATTCTTTAGAGGGACCACTATGGGCAATGCATTATGCTGGGCACTTAACTGTGAATTTACCTCTTTAGGTGGTCTCTTAGCAACTCCGCCTCAATTTACCTGTATAGCCCTTTGTAGCTCCTTGGAATTTAAGCATAGGAAGGATTGATAAAACAATAGGATAAAAAATCTTGACAGGGTTTCTGACAACAAAGCAAGCTCCCTATCACTGAAGCCCCCTTCATATTTACCAGTTTTTACACTTTGCTAAGAACAACAATAACAAAAACAGTAGCAGCAGCAATAATAATAATAATAGCAACAATAACCGCATATTTGTTATTTCACTTGATGTTCACCTTTTTTTTTTCACTTGATACTGCCTTTATGTGACTAGGTACTCCCTTCACATAGAAGGGAGTTTTTGTATCTCTGTGATTGTAAATCTCCATTGCTTTATAACTGTTTATGACTTGGTCTTCCTACTAATCTCTATGAGCCACTTCTTTAAAAAATGTATATATTTGCCCGAACTGGTTTGGCTCAGTGGATAGAACATCAGATAGCAGACTGAAGGGTCCCAGGTTTGATTCTGGTCAAGTTCAGGAGCATGTACCTTGTTTGCAAGCTCAACCCCTGGCTCTGGTCAGCAACGAATTGATGTATCTCTCTCACATTGATGTTTCTCTTTCTGTCTCTCTTCCTCCCTTCCACTCTCTCTAAAAAAATCACGTTACCTTTTTTGTGTGTGATGAGAGCACCTAAAATCTACAGTCTTAGCATATTTCCAGTATTTAATACAATATTTTTAACTAGAGTCATGCTGTACATTAGATCTCTAGACTTATTCATCCTATGTAACTGGAACTTTGTAACCTTTGAACAACATCTCCTATTCTCTCCCTCACCCCTCACCCCACACCAAGCCCTGGTAACTACATTCTATACTTTGCTCCTGTGAGTTTGACTATTTTAGATTCCACATATAAATGAGATCATGGAATATTTGCCTTTCTGTGCATGGCTTATTTCACTTAGCATAATGTCCTCCAGGTTCATCCATGTTGTCGCAAATGACAGGTTTTCCTACTTTTTTTAAATTTAAAGAATAGTTTATTGATTTTGAGAGAGAGGAAGGGAGAAGAGAGGAACATCAGCTGCCTTCTGCATGCCACAATCCAGGCATGTATCCTGACCAGGGATCAAACCAGCAATCTCTTGTAATGTCCAACCAACTGAGCCACACTGGCTGGGCTGGTTTTCCTCCTCCTCCTTCTCCTCCTCCTCCTCTTCCTCCTCCTCCTCCTTCTTTTATTTCTTACTTTTATTTTAATTTTTTATATATTTTTTATTGATTTCAGAGAGGAAGGGAGAGGGAGAGATAGAAACATCAATGATGAGAGAGAATCATTAATCAGCTGCCTCCTGCACGCTCCCCACCAGGGATCAAGCCCGAAACCCTTGACTGAAACCGAACCCAGTACCCCTCAATCCACAGGCCTGACACTCTATCCACTGATCCAAATCAGCCAGGGCTGGTTTTCCTTCTTTTTAAAGGCTGGTGTAATCTCCCATTTTATATATACTTTATATATATTTTACACTGCTTTCCATAACAGCTGTACTAATTTACATTCCTACCAACAGTCTGTAAGGGTTCCCTTTTCTCCACATCCTTGCCAATACTTATTAAATGTTACCTTTCCTCTTACATCCACTTCATGGGAATGCTGTGGTCCCTCCACACTGTAACTTGCACAGCCCATTATTCAAGCCTTCAACACAGTGTCTTGTAACTATTTGTTTACATAAACATTATGAAACTTCATCGTAAGTGTGATGGGATAGGTATGTTTTCCCCCTTTGTAGATGAAGGGAAGAAGCTAGATGGCTTGCCTAAGCTTAAACAACTGGTACATAACAAATACAGGGCAACACAATAGATTTTTAGCTCTGGGGGTTCCTTTTAATGGTCAATAACACCAAAAACAAATTAGAAGCTCTTGGGATCCTTCCATTGCCAACTCTAAGCCTCAAACCAACATTCTGTGAATTGGCACTTACAACAGCACACACAAGTTTGGGTCATAAGCAACTTTACTGAGGAACTGACAATGAAATCAGCCTTTCCTAGATAAGAATGGTAGCTAAATGCACTGAAACACCAGCTTCTTCCTCAGTCCTGTAAATTTCTCCTCCACCTCCAGACAGATGTCTCCCAATCTTTGTTCATTCATCTTTGTACAGAAGCTGGTATTCTTTTTTAAATAATTTATTTTTCTGCCCTAATCGGTTTGGCTCAGTGGATAGAGTGTCGTCCTGCAGACTGAAGGGTCCCAGGTTCGATTCTGGTCGGGGGTCATGTACCTTGGTTGCGGGCACATCCCCAGTAGGGAGTGTGCAGGAGGCAGCTGAATTGATGTTTCTAGCTCTTTATCCCTCTCCCTTCCTCTCTGTAAAAAAATCAATTATATACCCCCCCCACCATTGTCTGTGTCCATTGGTTATGCTTATATGCACGCACACAAGTCCTTTGGTTGATCTCTTACCCACCACCCTACTCTCCCCGTCTTCCCCCTGAGGTTTGACCAGAAGCCGGTATTCTTAAGGGAGTATTCTTCCCTTTTCTTTGTATCTCCAGCATTTGGCACAGGTCATAGAACATAATGAAGCTCCAATAACTGTTGAATGAAATAATGAATGAGTGAATATATAAAAGTTCCTAGATGTTATTATGGATTTTGAATTTTCCAAGATCCTCCACCACAAATAAAAGCATGGAGGAACTCTGCCTTTCTGGTTTTATTTTTACAAGCCAGCCTTCTTTAAAACCTCGTTTAAAAAAACACCTGCTTCGGTCCTCTGCACAACCACATCAGAGAAAGCCTTAGGGAACAAGAGAGAATAAAGGGAGGCCCTTTAAAGGAATATGTTTGATCTCAAGTTAAACTTCCTTTAAAGTAATACTTCTATGATGCCTATTATAAAGAGTTTCCCAAGGGTGGCACAATAGCTCTCATTTCTGGCTTAAGTCAAATATATGTATTAAGCTAACACCAATTGAAAACTATTTTAGCTTCAGTAGGACTTTTCTGCTTTTTTTTTTTTTTTTGGTATGGTTTTAGTACAAAGAAAACCGTACGTAAAAGAAAAAATGATACAAGGTCATGGGTGAAAGAGAGCTGGCGACCTAGGAAAAGTCAGAAAGGGATGGTGCTGACTCCCCAGACTTTACCAGGAGTTTTCTGCTTGTGCAGGGATGAGCTGAGTGAGTGGGGATTACCTAGCCCTGGAGAGAAGGAGAAAGGATGATGAAAGAGGCTGCAAGAGGAAAGCTCAAGTGGTTAGTGAGATCATAGAAGCCTGTAAGGAGGGACGGAGAAATTGTACCCAGAACCACTCACCAAGCAGCAAGGTGGAAGCTCAGCCAAGAATCTTTCTAGAAGCCCAGAACCCATATTCAGGTTACTGGGAGAAGACCTACTGCACAAAGATCCTTCAGCATAAGGGCAAGAATCCTTGGGCACCTAAGAGGCTATCCTCCCGCCCCCCTTATTCTCATTCCTTCAATCGCTTACACCACCTTTCATAGCTTACAGCATGACTCAACATAAGGAAAACTTCTCTAAGGAACTAGGAAGGATCCTTTGTGGTTGTTGCTGCCCAAGCCCCAGATATCACAAGTGTACTGAAAAAATAGAAACAGAGCCTGGCCAGTGTTGCTCAATGGTTGAGTGTCAACCCATGCACCAAAAGGTCACTGTCGATTCCCAGTCAGGGCAGACTCAATCCCCGGTAAGGGGTGTGCAGGAGGGCAGGAAGCAGCTGATGGATGTTTCTCTCTCATTGATGTGTCTATCTCTGTCCCTCACCCTTCCTCTCTCTCTAAAAGTCAATAAAACATATTTTTAAAAATAGAAGCAGAAATTCCTTAATTTCACTCTAACAAACTAGTGTGGTTCTCCAGCCTGGCAGTCTGAGATAAGGAGGCACAGGTGCAGATTTTACAAAATCATGATGGGGAGGCCAATTTTGAAATAAGTTCCTCAGAAAATAGTAATACCTCCTTGACCTACTGAAATAGGAGCTTCTAACCTTCATTTTCAGCTATCTTCTCTGTCTTTATTTGAATACCTACTCCTCTTTTAAAAATATATATATTTTTGTTGATTTCAGAGAGAAAGGAAGATAGGAACATCAATGATGAGAGAGAATCATTGATCCACTGCCTCCTGCATGCCTCACACTGGGAACCAGGCATAATCCTGCAACCCAGGCATATACCCTGACCGTGAATCCAACTGTGAACTCCTGGTTCATGGGTCGATGCTCAACCACTGAGCCACGCCGGCTGGGCGAATGCCTCCTCCTCTTTACCTTCACATCTACTTCCCAACGTCCACTTTCACTGTCTCTCATCTGAACTGGCTTCTAATTCATCTACGAGTCTTTAGTCTCATTCATATTCTAGTTTATTTCCAAAGGCAGCCTTCCTGAAGCTCATATCATGAAGATCATGATTTAAAACCAAAATAGATCAACAACAACAAATAAATAAATAAAGCCCTAGCCGGTTTTGCTCAGTGGATAGAGTCAGCCTGTGGACTGAAGGGTCCTGGCTTCGATTCCGGTACAGGGCACATACCTCAGTTGCAGGCTCCAGCCCTGGTCAGGAGCAGGTGGGAAGCAACCAATCATTGTGTCTTTCTCACATCAGTGTTTCTCTCTCTCTCTCTCTCTCCCTCTTCCACTCTCTCTAAAAATCAATGGGAAAAAAAATATCCTTGAGTGAGGATTTAAAAACACAAACAAATAAATGAAACCAAAATAGATAAAAAAACAAAGCAAAACCTTCAATAGCTACATACGGCCCTCCAAGTTAACAACACTTCCTATCTTGGCATTCATAGCTCTTATGATTTATCTCCAATTTACCACTCCAGCCACTCCTACATATATACCCTTTGCTTCTCCACTGATAACTCTGTTCACCATCTTTTCCTACACCTCCTTTCTGGACTTTTCTTTTGTATTACAGTTATTGGCAGATGTGTTTCTCTGATCACCAGGGCATGCTCCTTGATTTTAGAATCCTTGTCTGATTCAGCACTGTGTTTCTCTCAGCATCTTTATAGCATGGACATAGAGGAGGCACCAGAAATATCTGTGGACGAACGTTGGACTCGACGAAGAACACTAACACTGTGCCATCAAGGTTTGCTAATCAAGTGGTTCTCATGATAAGCTCCTGTTTGAGTCTCTGAGAGCCTTCCTTTAAAAAAATAAAAATATACTGTAAAAGTATGGAAAAGACTGAAAAGTAAAATAAAACAAAACGAAAAATCCACACCAGACAAAGACAATCAGGATATTAACATTTCATTGTATTTCTCCTTTAAAAATAATATTTAAAAAATAGTTTCAGTATAGACTGCTTCCAATTTTAAAGACATTTTTGTTTCCAGTATATTCTGATATAAACTATTCCCTAGTTTATTAAAATGCATTGCAAATATCATTTTATAGCTGCACAATATTATATTATAAAGATGTACCATTGGATCCTAAGTTTTTTACTTTCAATATTACAGATTATACTAAATTTTCATGTTAATATTACTTTCTTTTGATAGCTATCATGAGAAGTAGAATTAGTTCTACGTAGATTAATTTTGAGGCTATTGGCATATTTTGCCAAATAGCTATATTTACTTGTTTCTTGTTTTACCACACCTTCATAATAATTGAATTTTAATATATTTGAAAACTTTCCACATTTGGCAAGTAAAAAATTGCATATCAAAAATATTTGCAAATTTGGTAGTTTATAAGTTTCAGTTTTCATTTTCATTTTCTGTTGATTGAGCCTTTATCCAATTGTATTTCTTTTGTGAATTGCCTGATCATGTCCATTACCTATTTATCCTTTTGAATCTTACTACTTTTACTCCTGACAATTTCAGCTTTTTATACACATTCTTATTATGTTTTAGGAAGCAGCTTATATTCAGGGAAAGAACACCACACTGGAGTTTAAGAAATCTGGGCTCAAGTCCTACCACTACCGTTATGTGACTTGGATGAGTTGGAGCAAGTCGCTGCTTCTCCTTAGGCCTCAGCATCCAAATCTGTACAATGAGGGCGATGGACTGGAGCTCTCAGATCAAGGCCAAGGCCAAGTGGACTAGGCTACCATCCAGAACTCCCGCCTTCTGCTCTAATTAGATCAGCTCCCCATTTTATCTTACATAATAAAAGCCTAGTTTGCAAATCAACTGAATGGCAGAATAACCGGTGGAACAACCAGTCGCTATGACACGCATCGACCACCAGGGGAAAGATGCTCAACGCAGGAGCTGCCCCCAGCCCATAGGCCCCACTGGTGGCCCAAGTAGAGGAAGGCAACTGGCAGGGGTGGGCCAGCTGGAGAGCAGGCCGGTGCCTCCCCCGACCATTGCTCCGCCAGTCTCCTCAGCGAGGGGCGGGACTGGCGAGTGGGCAGCGTCAGGCCAGGCAAGGCGGGTGCCAGTGGGGTCCCCCAATTGCCCCACTGGTTGCCCCACACATCGGCCCTGATCGCCATCCAGGCCTAGGGACCCTACCCATGCACGAATTTCATGCATCGGGCCTCTAGTATATATATAATTCCTAAGGCCCTTTCATCTCTCGTGGTCTTGGATGCCATTATTCTGCCATAAATAGGCAGTAACCCAGTCAGATAACATTTCTATTATTATTATTTCCATTTTTCAGATGAGAAAACTAAGGCTCAATCCAAGTGAACATATTTTTCAAGTCTGGATAAGAGGAAGCCAGACCTGACTCTACTGTGGTCCATAGCCCCTTCTTGAATCCAGAACCACCCTCTCTTTCCTGTATCCTAACTCTTTCTGAAACTGGACTGCTCAGCATTTAATGGTTTTCCAGCATGTACTAGTATATCCTAACAATAAATAACTCAACAAATCTCCACCCTAAATCACTTGAGATAATTCTGTTCTTTCCAAGCCAAAGAGGCAAATTCTTCAGAGTAAAACAGAAGTTACCCTGAGTTAATAATGCTATCATGGCATAAGAAGTGGTCATATGAACTTAGGAAAGTTACTATACCACTTGGCTTTTGCCATGTTTCCTCTCCCAATTATCTGAATTATTATGATTCTTTAAAAGTTTCAAAACAGCCCTGGTTCTGATACACCAGTATTGTAGGTCTGATCCCTGGACAGGACACATATAAGAATCAACCAGCGCTGCCTGCATGGCTCAGTGGTTGAGCGTTGACCTATGAACCAGGAAGTCACGGTTGGATTCCTGGTCAGGGCATATGCTAGGGTTGCAGGCTCTATCCCCCAGTAGGGGGCATTCAGGAGGCAGCTGATCAATGATTCTCTTTCATCATTAATGTTTCTATCTCTCCCTTGCTCGCTTTCCCTTCCTCTCTGAAATCAATAAAAAGATATTTTAAAAAAGAATTAACCAATGAATGCATAATGAGTAGAACAACAAATTGATGTTTCTCTTCCCCTTCCTCTCTGTAAAATCGATAAATAAGCCGGAACCGGTTTGGCTCAGTGGATGGAGTGTCGGCTTGCGGACTGAAAGGTCCCAGGTTCGATTCCGGTCAAGGGCATGTACCTTGGTTGCGGGCACATCCCCAGTAGGAGATGTGCAGGAGGCAGCTGATCGATGTTTCTCTCTCATCGATGTTTCTGACTCTCTGTCTCTCTCCCTTCCTCTCTGTGAAAAGTCAATAAAATATATTTTTTAAAAAATTGATAAATAAAAATAGTCTTTGTTTCAAATTCTTTTTAAAAATTTTATGCCATCCAGTAATAATAACAAAATACAGTGCCTTCTAAAAAAATTTTTTTATTGTTGAAAGTATTACATATGTCTCCTTTTCCCCCCACTGACCCCCTTCCAGCCTACTACTACCCCTGGCCTTCACCACCCTATTGTCTGTGTCCATGCATGTGTGCATACAAGTTCTTTAGTTGATCTCTTCCCACACACCAGTGCCGTCTTTTTTCTAAAAACACTTTCATAAACATTTTTCCAGTTGTCCTTCAACACGATCTTATGAAGCAAGCAAAGAAGGACTTAAAATACTCATCACAAGATGAGGAAATTAAGATTCAGAGAATTGAAGTGGCTTGCTCAACCTCACACCTTTTAAAGAGTCAGGTTTTTGGTCTCCTAGCCCAGTGCTCTTTTATCCAATTACTACCTCTCAACATTACCTCATTTATTTGGATACCCCCAATCAGGCCAATTTATCATTATTATAAAACCCCTGAGCAGTCCATTTACCGTCCATGGTTTCATGGAAGAGACCCAAAGAGACCAATATTTATTTCTCTCCTATCAAGTAAGTAAGTGAACAGATCCATATAAAATCCCCCCTTCCCTCCCCTGCTTTTACTTAGAAATGGTAGTTCACGGCAAACAGCATTTAGATACCTAGTCAAGCTCCTACCAAGGAAGAAGTTAGGGCTGGAGTCCTGACTTATTTCTTGACCCGTTGGTGAAGACTTGTTCGAGCCATTTTGATGCAGGAGAGAGATTGACTAGAGCTAGTAAAAGGTGACATTCTAAATGGAGAGGAGCCCACGCTTGAGACGGCTCTGATTGTTTATACTCCTACATTTAGTGAAAGTTAGGACTTGTTTCTTCAGAAGTCCTTACCACCCTCAAGATAGTATGATTCCGAGTTCCTCAAGATTGTAATACTCTAGAATCTAGAACCCTAAGACTGTTACATCTGTAAGGGCTCTAAAATCTTGTAATTCTTGTGGAACAACTTTATAAAGGGAAGATGAAGTCATGGATTAGCCAGTTCTTACCTGCCTCTCCTACTCTATCTGCCCCACCTCCAATGAGTTATTCACTTAAAGTTCCAAGTGCTCAAATTCCCATTGGAAACAATGAAAATAATGGCACATTCATCCATGGAATACTTTGCAGTGGTTCTCAACCTTCCTAATGCCGTGACCCTTTAATACAGTTCCTCATGTTGTGGTGACCCCCAATTTCATTGTTACAAATTGAACATAATTAAAGCACAGTGATTAATCACAAAAAAATATGTAATTATATATATGTTTTCTGATGGTCTTAGGCGACCTCTGTGAAAGGGTCTTTCAACCCCCAAGGAGGTCGCGACCCACAGGTTGAGAACCGCTGCTTTATAGTATGCATACAATTAAAATGACAAGGAAAAATACTTAGCATGTAATAAAACAATACAACTTTTTTTTTTACAGCATTGTCCCAATGATATTAAAACAAGAGAAAAAAAATAAAAGAATGACCAAAGGTAATCATGATTGCTTCTGGTTGACAGGATAATAAATAATTTTTCATTTCGTTTTCATTTTAATGCTTTTTAGTTTTACTT
>NW_006383005.1:1651887-1655203 GCF_000327345.1 Myotis davidii
ATGCATATATTATAATCAGAAAGAAGTGTTTTACGTTCAAACGTGTGAGGACACACTCCAGTGCATCTCGGAGTTGGGAGGTAGAGTCGTCCCAAAGGAGAGGGAGGAGCCGCTGATCTTTGACTTGGGCTTTGCAGTGGGGGGAGGGATTAGCACTGGACGGGGTGGGGACTGATAGCTCAGCTGCAGTTCAACCCGGAAGCGCTGACGGTGGCACCGGCGGGGCAAAATCCAGCAAAAGCGGGAATTACGTGGCAGCTGCAACCAGCCAGCAAGGCAGGCGTGGTCCAGGCCGCCCGCAACGCCCTCGGGGCCCATGCCCCCTCCTCCCATAACTCCCGCCCCTTGTCTGTTCCCATTGGTCCGCTGAGCCAAGTTTGGTCGTTGGGGTCGCCCCTCTCTCGCTGGCCATGCTGAGTGTGGCCGGACGCAAGAGGGTGGGGCCGGGCGTTGGCTCCCACCGCCCCAGCCGCACCCTCCCAAGTCTCGGACTCCATGCAAACTGTGGTTTGCCACCAGGGAGCAGGGCCTTTGTGTGACGTGTAGACGTCCTCTGCACTGCCTCCAGTTCTGCAGAGGCCTGTGGGTTTTAGTTTTGGAGAGGTGATGTCATCACAAAACCTTTACATGGTCCTAACGCCCATGGTTAAGGTTTCAGAGCCACAGAAAATCAGAGATCCTTAGAGATAGAGTGACCATGCCATTCATTGTTCAAATCAGGACAACTTGGAGAGCCGAAGCAGTGATGGCGAACCTTTTGAGCTCAGCATGTCAGCATTTTGAAAAACCCTAACTTAACTCTGGTGCCTTGTCACATATAGAAATTTTTTGATATTTGCAACCATAGTAAAACAAAGACTTATATTTTTGATTTTGATTTTATATGTTTAAATGCCATTTAACAAAGAAAAATCAACCAAAAAAATGAGTTCGCGTGTCACCCCGGAAACGCGTGTCATAGGTTTGCCATCACTGGCCTAAGGGGATATACACTAATAAAAGAGAAAAATGGTAATTGGCGTACGATGCTACCCTTTTCATTGGCTAATAAGGGCTATATGCAAATTAACTGCCAACTCAGATGGCAGTTAACTGACAACCAAGATGGCGGTTAATTTGCATATGTAGGCACAATGCAGGGAGGCAAAAGGGAAAGCAGGAAGAAGCCCCCTGCCACTGACAGTGATCGCCGGCATTCGGCGGGGTCTGGGGGTCCCCTGCCCAGGCCTGATGCCTGGGTCAGAGGCATCAGGCCTGGGTTGGAGGTGGAGCTGGTGATGGGGGATATGAGGGTCTTTTGCCCAGGCGGAGGCGTCAGGCCTGGGCAAGGGGCCGATCTGGCAATCGGAGGGGTCTGGGCATCAGGCCTGGGTGGGCATCAGAGGGAGATGGGGGTCCCCTGCCCAGGCCTGAAGCCTGGACTAGAGGCGTCAGACCTGGGCGGGGGGCAGAGCCAGCAATCGGAGGGATCTGTGGGTCCCCTGCCCAGGCCTGACGCCTGGACCAGAGGCATCAGGCCTGGGCTGGGGGCAGAACCAATGATGGGGGGAAATGAAGGTCCCCTGCCCAGGCCTGACACCTTTGTCAGAGGCGTCAGGCCTGGGCAAGGGGCCGATCCTGCGATTGGAGGGTGATGGGGGTCAACGCCTGAGGGCTCCCAGTATGTGAGAGGGGGCAGGCTGGGCTGAGGGACACTCCCCCACCACACACACACCCAGTGCACGAATTTTGTGCACCGGGCCCCTAGTACTATTAATAATTATGATTGGCACAACAGTCATAAATGTGGATTGTTCTGGAACTTACAGCCACCCTACCTTGAAATCACCTGGTCTTAGGCCTAGCTCATTTTTACTTTTTAAAACATAATGGTAAAATGTATATAACATGAAATTTTCTATTTTAACCAGTTTAAGTGCACAATTCAATGGCATTACCTACTTTCACAATATTGCACAACCATCACCATTATTATTTCCAAAAATTTTCATCACAAGAATAGTGCTCCTGTGAACATTTCTGTACACATTTTTGTGTGGACATATGTTTTCAATTCTCTTAGGTGTATACCTAGAAGTGGAATTGCTGAGTCATATGACAACCATATGTTTAACATTGTGAGGGAAAAAACTGATTTTCAAAGCGGTTGCACCATTTTGTATTCCCGACAGTAATGTCTGATGGTTCAAAGTGCTCCACATCTACTTTAATACTTGTTTTTTTCTGTTTTTATTTTATTTATTTTTAATCCTGACCCGAGGATATTTTTCCATTGACTTTTAGAGAGGGTGGAAGAGAGAGGGAAAGATAGAAATATAGATGTGAGAGAAACACATCGATTGGTTGCCTCCTGCACGCTCCCTCACCAGGGCCTCTGCCACTGAGGTTCATGCCTTTGACTGGAATCAAACCTGGGACCCTTCGGTTTGCAGGACAATGTTCTATCCCCTGAGCCAAACCAGCTAGGATTCTGTGTTTTTAATTATTAGCTATGCTAGTGAGTTTGAAGTAGTATCTTGTGGTTTTGATTTGTATTTTCCCAGTGATTAATGATGTTGAGTATTTTTCATTTGATTATTGGTCATTTATATGTCTTCTTTGGAGAAATGTCTATTTAATCCTGTTTGTATTTCATTTGGTTGTTTTTCTTTTTATTGTTGAGTTGTGAAAGCTCTTTATATATTATGGATACTAGACTCCTATCAGATTTATAATTTGTAAATATTTTCTCCCATTCTAAGTGTTATCTTTTAACTTTCTTTTTTTTAAAATATATTTTATTGATCTTTCACAGAGAGGAAGGGAGAGAGATAGTTAGAAACATCGGTGAGAGAGAAACACCGATCAGCTGCCTCCGGCACACTCCCCACTGGGGATGTGCCCGCAACCCAGGTACATGCCCTTGACCGGAATCGAACCTGGGACCCCCCAGTCCGCAGACCGACGCTCTATCCACCGAGCCAAACCGGCTTCGGCTTAACTTTCTCGATAGTATATTTTGGTGCATAAAAGTTTTCATTTGTAATGCAGTCCACTTTATCCTTTTTTATTACTTGTGCTTTTGTGTCATATCTAAGGGACCATATCTAAGAGACCTAATGTAAGGTCACAAAGATTTTCACTTATGTTTTCTTTTCTTTTTTAAAAAATATATTTTATTGATTCTTTACAGAGAGGAAGGGAGAGGGATAGAGAGTTAGAAACATTGATGAGAGAGAAACATCGATCAGCTGCCTCCTGCACACTCCCCACTGGGTATGTGCCTGCAACCAAGGTACATGCCCTTGACCAGAATCAAACCTGAGACCCCTGAGTC
>NW_006383005.1:1655290-1658971 GCF_000327345.1 Myotis davidii
AAGAGATCCCGCCCACATCCCAGGCATGTGCCCTTGGCCGGAATCGAACCTGGGACCATTTCATCTGCAGGCCAACTCTCTATCCACTGAGCCAAACCAGCTAGGGGCATCCACTTATGTTTTCTTATAAGAGTTTTATAATTTTAACTCTTTTTTTCCTCCAGAGGAGAGCACAAACACAGTCCCCCACTACCACAAATTATGCAGTCGAGTTTCCCACGTTTAAGGAAATCATAGGGGTCAGCATATCCAGGGTGCAGTGCATAAGCTTGGCCCAAGAAAAACCACCTTTGTGATCATGGTATCTCCCCTGCCTGTAAGCATAATGTTGATAACACATCTTGCCTTCTTGGGGTAACTCTTACTTGGTCATTGTATATAATCCTTTTTACATGCGCTGGATTAGGTATCCTAGTTTTCTTAAGGAATGTGTGTAAAGAGTATTGCTCTGTAGTTTTCTTTTTTCCTTTAGAGGTCTTTGTGTAGTTTTAGTCACAGGTTAATACTGGCCTCATAGAATGAGTTGGGAAGTGTTACCTCACATTCTACTTTTTGGGACAATCTGTGAAGTATTAGTATTAATTCAAATTTAAATTTATGGTGTAGTCATCAGGTCTTCGGGAGAAATTTTTTTTTTTTGTCAATAGGATTTTTTTTTTTTTTATGACGGACAGAGGGCTACAGCTTGCTCAGGCATGTAGCAAATTCTGCCCTCTCACCATCGCTTTTATTGGGGTTTGGTACAAGGTTAGTGCGTCAGCAGTTAATCAACTAAATCTTGTTTTGCTCTATATTATTACAATAGTGTATTGAAGACAACTTGCAGCTGTGCCCTCCCTTTCTGCTCTACACCCATGACTATTTAATCTTAGCCTTTCTCAGGGAGGTAAATGTTCCTGGAACTCAAGATTGTGTGCAATCTTGTGTGCAATCTATAACTGGATGTCCACTTATATTTGAATGCTCCTGATAGAGCATTCACTTCTTCTTGGCAGGACTTCAGATCCTTATTTACAAATGTCTAGCTACAGGAGCTGGAGGTGGGGGGAAGTTGGCTGGCCGGCCAGGGGAGGCCATGGGAGGTTGGTGAACCTGGGGGAGGTGCTGCAGGAGGTTGACTGAACGGCTGAGGGGAGGGAGTGCAGGAGGTTGGCCAGCTGGGGGGAGAAGCTGCGGGAGGTTGGCCATCCGGCTGGGGGGAGGGCCCACAGGAGGTTGGCTGGCCACAGGATGTTGTCTATGGGAGCACACTGACCACCAGGGGGCAGCTCCTGCATTGAGCATCTGCGCCCTGGTGGCCAGCACACGTCATAGCAACTGGTCAACCGGTCATTCTGGTGGTTTGGTCATAACAGTCACTTAGGTTTTTATATATATAGATAGACATAGTCTATGGAAGACCTGGGGGATAAGGTGGGTAGGGACTAGGAAGAGAAGGATAAAGGGGCAGGGTGGGAGAAATTTCTGTAATACTATCAACAATAAAAAAAATTTCTTTTTTCTTCTTTTTGCATATTAAGCTTTATTTTATTTTTTTAATTGTTTTGTTGCTTAAAGTATTACAAAGAGTATTACATATGTCTCCTTTTTTTCCCTGCCCTTAACAATCCCCTGGCCTCCCCTACCCCCCATTGTGTTGATAGGATTTAATATCCAGCACACGTCATAGCAACTGGTCAACCGGTCATTCTGGTGGTTTGGTCATAACAGTCACTTAGGTTTTTATATATATAGATAGACATAGTCCATGGAAGACCTGGGGGATAAGGTGGGTAGGGACTAGGAAGAGAAGGATAAAGGGGCAGGGTGGGAGAAATTTCTGTAATACTATCAACAATAAAAAAAATTTCTTTTTTCTTCTTTTTGCATATTAAGCTTTATTTTATTTTTTTAATTGTTTTGTTGCTTAAAGTATTACAAAGAGTATTACATATGTCTCCTTTTTTTCCCTGCCCTTAACAATCCCCTGGCCTCCCCTACCCCCCATTGTGTTGATAGGATTTAATATTTTTATTTGAACGATTAGGTAGAGGGTGGTGCATAGGGGAAAAAAGAAGCATATTTAAGAGCAAAAGCATAAATGGTGGACATTTATATTTTATGAAGTTTGGATGCCTGTAGGACTTCCAAAAATACATCAAGCAGGTAATTTACTATATAAATATTAGTCAAACATCACTGGGAGAGCCAAGTTACACACAGAGCTCTTGATTTCCAGTCTATTATTCATTCCAATATAATTTACTATCTTCTAGGGTCACCAAGGTTTCCCCTAGCTGCTTTTTAAGAGCTGGGATTAGAACAGGGGTGGGCAAACTTTTTTACTCAAGGGCCACAAGGGGTTCTTTTTTTTTTTTAAATATATTTTATTGATTTTTCACAGAGAGGAAGGGAGAGAGATAGAGAGAGTCAGAAACATCAATGAGAGAGAAACATCGATCAGCTGCCTCCTGCACATCCCCCACTGGGGATGCGCCCGCAACCCAGGTACATGCCCCTGAACAGAATCGAACCTGGGACCCTTCAGTCTGCAGGCCGACGCTCTATCCACTGATCCAAACCGGTTTCGGCACACTACTATATAAATATTAGTCAAACATCAGTGGGAGAGCCAAGTTACACACAGAGCTCTTGATTTCCAGTCTCTTATTCATTCCAATATAATTTACTGTCTTCTGGGGTCACCAAGGTTTCCCCTAAGCTGCTTTTTAAGAGCTGGGATTAGAGTGTCATCTAATAAGACAACAGAAATCATATAATGAAATCGTCACTTAGCTCTTACCCATAATAAAGACTGAAAAATAAATAACTCAATGTCTCTGTGTTTGGCTCAAAGTGATTGCCTTTTAGAATCAGGGCAAAACTTGTAGAATAGTCTAGTATACCAATTAATTAACACTAAAAAATAAATAGATCAATCTACGTATAACCCAGTTATACTGTTTGGATGGTCCCAATTCCTCTGGACATTTGAAATTGTACATTCCTTTAAAAACAAAATAAAACAGCTGGAGTCACCATCCCATGCACAGGATGGCCATATAAAATGAAGGATGTCCACTTAGATTTGAATTTCAAATTAAAATAAAATAATTTCAGTAAAGTCCTAAATATTTTATGAGACATATTTATGCTTTAAAAATTATTTCTTGTGTATCTGAAACATAAAAAATAAAAAAAATGGTTACCAATAATAAATTGTCTTTATTCAACCATCTCGCACACAAATGAACAACCAGGATGTGTACCACAGAACCAGGAAGGAGCCCGCGCCAGCTCCTGTGTGAACCACAACCACAGTCCCAGTTCTGCAGGGGCCCCTGGGCGAGGGGGCAGGGTGGCCGCACAGGGGCCTGGTGTGGACCTGGCCAGGACTGACCACCCAGCGCCCTTCCCCACGTTAAACAGCAGGCTCAGGTCCCAGGAGCAGCCCGGAAGGTAGTGAACAGAGGTGCCTGGAGGAAGAGTGGGCCACTCTGGAAATGGGGGGATCTACTCTCCCTCCACACTCCTGGGGAGGGGGGGTGCTGTCCCTGGCCGACGGTGTTCCCAAGGAGGCCACAGCCGCTCCCCATCAGCAGCCAAGGCCGGGCGGGGTGCCAGATTTTGTTGCTAAGATCCCCGTCGCTGGTGGAGAGAGCGGAGAGGCTCAGGCACGCTCGGAGAGGCTCAGGCACGCTC
>NW_006383005.1:1659211-1667380 GCF_000327345.1 Myotis davidii
GGGGGGCCGCGAGGTTATCGGCAGCGTCTGTGTCGAGGTCCAGCCTCCAGTACGCTTCACACAGAGGCAGATCGTTAGCTTCGCGGAGACCGGAGCTGGACGAGTAGTACGCCTCCGCCAGTTGGTAGAGGTCGATGGAGATCTCGCCCGCAGGGCGGTGAGCTTGCGGTCGCACTCCTCCTCCAGCGCCCGGAGCTGCTGGTTGCGCTGGTTGATGGCCTGGTTCACCGACGGGAAGTCGTTCAGGATCAAGAACTGCTTGAGGTCGGTAACCAGCTTCATCAGGGACTCACCGTCTCGGACGATGTTGGAGGCTCGCACGTGCATCTCATAATTGTCCTGCTTGCCTTGGGTGGCCGTGGAAACTTGGGTCTCATCCTCAATCTTGGCGGTCTTGATGATCTTGGTGAAGTTGTCCATCATTGACTTGATGTCCTTGAGCTGCTTGTGGTAGGACTGCAGCAGCGTCTCCTTGCTCTGCGTCAGGGCTCTCTTCTGGGCCATGGGCGAGCCTCCCTCCGTGCAGGCTGTTGGGGTCCCCAAAGATGTGGATGGAGTTGGCGAAGAAGGAATGACACGGAGACAGGGTTCACTTGATCAGCATAGCGAGGTTCTCTCACCAGGTTCTGTCCAGGATCTCCAGCCAAGTTCTGTTATTTATTGTCTTGTTACATCTGTATTTATACCAGTTGATTTTAATCCTGTCAATTTCTATTCCAAAGGTTAGGGCGTTTCTTATCTTCATTCCAGGGAGTAAAGATTATGTGGCTTAAGGGTGATTGTTCATAGTTAAAGTGATTAACTACCCGCCTGGCATTTAGTTAAGGGGTTTATTCCCTCCCTAACTTCAGGGAAAAATCCCTACCTGGGGAAACAACCTCAGAGAGGTGACCTTGGCACCCTCAGAGAGCGCCAAGAAGGTGAGCAAACATATTATGAACAGTATGCCATATATGCCAGGTCCCTTGAAACATATGCTGTGCAGATGTTTCTTCCCTGCAGCGACTGTGTCAAGCAGCAAGGATGGACCGGCTTCTGGCAAATTCCCCCTTTTTTATTTTTTTTAAATGATAGCACATGAAAATCAACGGCCACCTCTCAGACTGGGTTGTTTAAGACTTGGAAGAAGACTGACAAGCAATGATAGCGAGCATAGCTATAAACATAGTGGATGGAGCGCAGAAGGAGCCTTGTTCCTGTAGAAGGTTGCTGGCCTCTTCAGTCAAGGGATTTCAGCTGTCCTCAAGTCAGGGGTTTGGTTGTCCTTATTGATCTGGCTAGCAGGCAGCATCATTGGTGATGGGCTTCCCGAAGCGAGTTGAAGGCCTGCATCAAAGGGTCCATCAGGGCCGTGCTTGATGAAGAAGGCAGCATCCTGACACAGCCCTTTCCTTAAGCTGCCCCTTTCCCTGTGGTCCAAGGTAGAAATGGGAAACAAGTCCTTTTGCAGTGAGAGGGCAGCTGCTGTCAGCCAGTCTCTGTCTTTACCTGGGTCCCGATCTGAGCTAGGTGTGGGAAGCGAAGCAGCCATGGGGGCAGGAGACCTCCCTCATAAGGGGTGAGGGTTTCAGGCCACTGCAAAGTTGGGAGGGTGAAGGTCTGTGCCCCACCTCTATTGACCCCCAAGTTGTCTTCTCATGGTCCCTCTGCGACTGTGCCTGTCTTAGGTTGTTCCTTCCCTGAGGAATCTTACCCATCTCTGGCTAACCAGCCATCCTCTGGGGCCAAGCAGGGTGATGTGAGGGTTGCGAATGAGTGAGGGGCAGCATCCTCCTGCAAGAGGTTCAGTTCTGTCTCCTTGGTAGCCTATGCCCCTGTGGCCTCCACACCCAGCACCTGCCTTGGGATCCCCTCGCCTGCTGGCGGGGCCCCAGCATTGATCACATATCTTGGGGAACCCAGGTTTCTTCTCCAGAGAGGGCCCAGCTCGCACCATTGGGCGAGAGACAGATCCATGGTACCAGCCACCACGAGGCCTCAACCTCAGTGTGAACAGAAAGCCCAGGCAACAGCTGTGGGCAAACGGACTGTGGGAAGACACAAGGGCAAGAGGGGCCAATACTGGACAAAGGAGAGTCCCGGGACAGGGCTTTCTCAGCCCAGGATGTCAGGCTCTTGACACAAGACAACTCGATGTATGGGGCATAAACCAGACACCCCCAGTCACAGCAGAAAAGGGAGGTGCCCTTCCTGGAACAGTAGGGTAGGGTGATTCTGGAAAAGGCTGTGTTCAGGAGAGAAGGAGAAAGGCCAAAGAACCCGCAAACAAGTAGTCAGATTAAAAAAAAAAAAAAAAGGAAAGGAGATGTGGGACAAAGCTGGGACATATGGACAGACAAAAAGGAGGCACATGTGATCCTCCCAATGGACAGGTTGTTCCAGCTCAGGGCTGCACATCTGCTGCAGATGGGCACTGTTCAGGTGTGCTAGGGTGAGAAAGAGACGGAGGGCGGTGAGACATAAGGTTGGACTAGACGGTCTGGAATCCACACAGGTGAGTCTGTGTCCTAAGGGTCCCTGTTCGGGCGCCATCTGTTGGGGTCCAGCCCCAGCAGGTCCAGAGGTCCCCAAAGGTGTGGACGGAGTCAGCAAAGAAGGAATGACACGGAGACAGGGTTCAGTTGATCTGCATAGCGAGGGTCTCTCACCAGGTTCTGTCCAGGATCTCCAGCCAAGTTCTGTTTTCAGAAATTTTTTTATTATTAATTTTAATCTCTTTACTTGTTATAGGTGTATTCAGATTTCTTGTTGTGTCAGTTTTGGTAGTTTGTGTCTTTCTTGGAATTTGATCTAGGTCATCTAGTTTGTTTGTTTTCAAATTATAAGAGGAAGTTTATTTAGATAGTTACAGAGGTTGTAGAAGTGAGCCAGCTGGGCTGCATAGGCGCAGGAAACAAGTTACAGAAGCAAAAGAGGGGCCCTTGAGCTTAGGAGTGAGAAAGGCAAAGGTAACATGCTTGGGGAGAAGAAGAGGAAGAAAAGAAAGGCATGGGTGTGCTTCTGCGAGGGAGAGCGTGCCTCTTCTAGGTTATCTAATTTGTATAGTCATTTTTATTTCAATCTTTTTGGTAGTAATGTTCCCTCTTTTACTCCTGATTTTAGAAATTTTAGCCTTCTCTTCCCTCTCCCTGCCTTGATTAGTCTACCAGTGGTTGGCAAACTGTGGCTCGCGAGCCACATGCGGCTCTTTGGCCCCTTGAGTATGGCTCTTCCACAAAATACCGACTTCTGCGCATGGGCCACGAAGTTTCAATCGCACTGTACGTGCGCACCCACACATGGTATTTTGTGGAAGAGCCACACTCAAAGGGCCAAAGAGCCGCATGTGGCACGCTAGCCACAGTTTGCCAACCACTGGTCTAGCCAAAGGTTTGTTGATTTTGTTCATCTTTTCAAAGATTAACTTTTGGTTTCATTGATTTCTCTCTCTTTCCTATTCTTTATTTCACATATTCCTATTCTAATTATTAGGGGAAGAAATAGAATATTGGGGTCTAGTTATAAGAAATTTTTTTTTAAAAAAATATGGAACACTTCACGAATTTGCGTGTCATCCTTGCGCAGGGGCCATGCTAATCTTCTCTGTATCGGTCCAATTTTAGTATATGTGCTGCCGAAGCGAGCACATAATTATAAGAAATATTAATCATGCTCTGTTAACCATGATTGTTCTGTTCTGATTAGAAAAAGCACATTCTAACCTGGCTGAAAGTTGCATGCCCTGGGACATAGGAGCTAACATTGAAATGTAATCCATCCTCCTTTTCTGGGAGCTGTCTATCATTATGGAAAATTTTACAACCTCGTGGCTGAAACAGTCTAGTCCTAGAAGCACCTACCCTTTGCAATCCACCCCCCCACACACACACACACATACACTCCCCCCAGTCCCTATTGCCTGTAACCATCATAACTTGCCTACTTTCCCATGCCTGTAATTCTTACTTTCCAATGTAATCTTTGCCCCTCTACCCAATATAAGCAGCTGGTTCATGAGGAGGGTAGAACAGATTTTTGTGGATGACCTGCTGCTCTCCCATCCTGCTGGCATTATTGGAATAAACACTCATATATGATTCAACCCTGTTTCTCTTCTGAAGTAGCTCAAGTAGTGACAGGCAGCCCAGACCCCTTGGTTGTCCTGTTACATAATCAGTATTATATCCTTCCTTCTGCTTCCTTGTCTTTTTTTTTTTTTAGTTTCTTAAGGTGAAAGGTTAGGCTGTTGTTTTAAGGTCTGCCTTTTTAAAAATATATAGGAATCTATAGCTGTAAAATTTTCTGCATCTCCCATGAGTGTGATATGCTGTGTTTCATTTTTCATTTATCTTGAAGTATTATCTAACTTGCCCTGTGCTTTCTTCTTTGACTTAATTTTTTTAAGAGTGTGTCGTTAAATGTTGACATATGTGTGGATTTCCCAAATTTCCTTCTGTTGTTGATTTCTGATTTCACTCTATTGTGGCTAGAGAACATACTTTGTAAGATATCAGTCCTTTTAAATGCACTGTGCCTTATTTTATGGCCTAAGATATGGTCTATTCTGGAGAATATTCTATGTGCACTTGGGTTATTATACACTTTGCTGTGATTAGATGGAGCAGTCTATAGATGTCAGGGCTAGTTAGTGTACAATGTTGTTTGAGTCCTCTTTTCTTTTTTAATGATTAATCCCGCTATCTTCTGGCAGCACCTCACCCTAGTATTCGATTATGCTTGGTTATCTGAGTCCAGAACCTCCATAGAGAGGGACAGGTTTATAACTATTGTTTATACAGTCTTTGATACAATTCCCTTGTTTTTGACTTCTTTCCTTACCCCCACTGTTGTGGTACCCGGTGCTTCACGTTCCTGAGCCTTTCTGGGGTTCTGCTTGGCTGATTGGCTTGCTTCTTTTTACCTTCCCCTTCAGTAAGCATTTTCTATATTCTGTGTAGTCAGTTACCACTGATCTATCTTTGCCTCCAAACTTAAAATATGATGGTTCTGGGTTACAAATATCACCGGCAGAGTTTCCTTTTTTTATTTTTCATTCTTGTTTTGGAACAATTTCAGAAAAGGAAGGAGACAGGAACATCTTTAATCTACCATCCTAAAACTGGAAGTTTTTCTGAATAATGTGGTTTATTATCTCACTGGATAGTTTCAACTACAAACTGCTGCAATGATTTTGATATCTTTTTAAAAAATGTTTTTAATTTATTGACTTTTAAAGAGAGAGAGAAACATGAATTTATTGTTCTATTTATTTATGCATTCATCGCTTGCTTCTTGTATGTGCCCTGACCAGGAGTCGACCTGCAGCCTTGGCATATCAGGACGATGCTCTCAAACTGAGCTATCCGGCCAGGGCTTGATATCTTTTGACTTTTATATAAAATAAAGTTTTAGTCACTTTGTGCTATCCAAAAATGTGAAGAAATATTCACAAAAAGATGGTTTCTCTTGGCATCTTAGGCAAGTTACATTTTGGCTGTGCTGTCTGTTGGCATTTTGGTGTAAACAGTATTAGCCTCACTTTTCTGTCCTAAGATGTTCTGTTCTTTACATTAACAGAAGTAGAAGCAATTGTTCTCCTCTACTCCAAGAATGATTATCTCTTAGTAGCAGGTGGAGTGATTCATTCTTCTGTACTCTTAGAGGAGATTTTATTATTTGTGGGGGATAGAGTATGAGGAAAAGAGAGCTCCAGCAATGTGTCAGGTATTACACATTATGGGCTAGTATAAAAAAAAAGGAACCTCTTCCCTCACTGCAATTTCAAAGCCTGGAAGTAACACCCCACATCTAAGGCTCTGAGAAATCACATTATTCATACCAAGAACCATGATTCACATGAAGAGAACAAAATGGAATTATCAAAAAATAGATTCTGTAGATCAAGCTGTAGCAAAAATATCTTCTGACTTAGCTTATAAATTGCCTGTATAAAAGATTTAAAAAGTTGGCTATAATTTCAGGAAGGACCATTCCTTCCCTTCCTCCTTGACTAAATAAACTTTATACTTCTCCCATGCCACATTCTTGTAGGTCAAGGTATTTGGAAAATGGCTTTTGCCATGAGGTCTCCTCCTCTTTTTTTCCTTCTAGTCCTTTAAAGAATGAAAGTTGTTTAAATATACCTTGTCTTAGTTGTGCTCATTTAATTGGTCACCTTGAATTATTGAGCACTGGTCATTTTTATGCTTTGTATATCGACCCACTTATTTTTAGTATCAATGATTATAATAACCTGCATAGTGGGTTAGAAGGGTTTCACATTTGATGGAATTTGAATTCTTGCCAAAGCTATTATTTGTTTCCAATATGAGCAATATGATTTCAGCACTTTTACCTAGACAGTTTTTCTCCTTTTATTGATTTACTGCCTCTCCAAGAGCAATACTTTTTTTAGAGAGTAGTAAATAGAAAAGGCAATTCCAGTTTGATAACTATTACTGAATTACACACACACACACACACACACACACACAGTATTGAGTGCCTAATGCAGTGGTCGGCAAACTGTGGCTTGCGAGCCACAGCCACATGCGGCTCTTTGTCCCCTTGAGTGTGGCTCTTCCATAAAATACCACGTGTGGGCATGCACATACAGTGTGATTGAAACTTTGTGGCCCATGCGCAGAAGTTGGTTTTCGGAAAGGAGGTACACAAAACAAGTATACAAGATGAGTGTGGATGGGGGAGTTGGGAGGGGTCAATCTCAGTGAACATACCTCAATCAGATTGAGGACGTTTTTAGCAAAGGCCAGTTTAGGAGTACCCTTATTAAGTTAATAACAATGTACCCACCTATATAGTTTAAGTTAAAAATATTTGGCTCTCAAAAGAAATTTCAATCGTTGTGTTGACATTTGGCTCTGTTGACTAATGAGTTTGCCGACCACTGGCCTAATGTTCAAGGAACTGTGCGAGATGGGGTTTAGAGATGAAGGGAGAGGAAGAGAGAAAGAACATCAATGTGAGAGCACCACATGGATCGGCTGCCTCCTGCACGCAGCAACCTCCTGGTGCATGGGACTACCCAACCAACTGAGCCACACCAGCCAGGCATGTGCAAAGCGTTTTAAGGGATTGAAAGATGAGACTGTCATATGCTTTCCGCTGCAAGTAACAATGACAGAGACATGTTATGAAGACATTATTAAATATAAAGTCTTTTCTTATTTTGCTAAAAAGTAATCCAGAGTAAGGCTAGTGGATCACTGATGCCTTTTAGCTTTCTGCTTAGGCATCATCAATGGGTTGACTTTTTTCTTCAGGAATAGACATTAATATTCACAAGATGTCTGAGCTCTAGATATATTTTTAAAAAATATATTTTATTGATTTTTTACAGAGAGGAGGGGAGAGAGATAGAGAGTTAGAAACATCGATGAGAGAGAAACATCGATCAGCTGCCTCCTGCACATCTCCCACTGGGGATGTGCCCGCAACCCAGGTACATGCCCTTGACCGGAATTGAACCTGGGACCTTCCAGTCCGCAGGCCAATGCTCTATCCACTGAGCCAAACCGGTTTCGGCTAGATATATTCTTATATAAACATATCCAATGGCAGATAAATGGCAGTTTTTCCTCATCTATCTTTTTTCATTGGGGAACAAAATTTATCTTAGAAGTCTCTGGGATATTTCTTTCATCTGCCACTAGCTCACATAAAGTTAGGTGCCTATGTCTTAACTAAAGGGAACCTGGGAAAGTATCTGTCTTTTTAAATACATATTGTGGAAGTGTGTGTGTTGTTGTTGTTGATAGTGTCTGACACAAGGAATATGATAAAATCTCAGTCCTCTTTTAAGAAGCTTTGTGTCGCCTGTCTGGTGCTCAGTGGTTGAACATTGACCTATGGATGTCATGGTTCAATTCCGGGTTAGGGCATATGCCTGGGTTGCTCCTGCAGGAGGCTGCTGATCAATGATTCTCTCTCATCATTTGCTGGGATCCAACCCCAGCAGGTCCAGGGGTCCCCAAAGGTGTGGATGGAGTCGGCGAAGAAGGAATGACACGGAGACAGCGTTCAGTTGATCAGCAGCCTTGCCAGGATCTCTAGCCACAATCTCCAGCCAAGTACTGTGTCCATGTTCTCTTGCTAGGTTCTCCAGCCAGGTTCTCCAGGTTCTCCAGCCAGGTTCTGTAGCCATGCTCTCACACTAGGTTCTCCAGCCCG
>NW_006383005.1:1667676-1672479 GCF_000327345.1 Myotis davidii
CCCTAACCTGTTTGGCTCAGTGGATAGAGTATCGGCCTGCAGACTCAAGGGTCCCAGGTTCGATTCCAGTCAAGGGCATGTACCTTGGTTGCTGGCACATCCCCAATGGGGGGTGTGCAGGAGGCAGCTGATCGATGTTTCTCTCTCATCGATGTTTCTAACTCTCTATCCCTTTCCTTTCCTCTCTGTAAAAAATCAATAAAATATAAAAAAAAAATGAAGCTTTGTTATCTCTCGGGGTGGAAAGAAAAGCTGTAATTACATTACAACAAGAGACTGGGTGCACAAAATTCGTGCATGGGTAGGGTTCCTAGGCCTGGCCGGAAATCAGGGCTGATCTCTGGGGCAATTGGCGGGGGGAGGAGGGCATTGGCACCCGAGTTGGCTGGCCTGGTGCCACCCACTTGCCAGCCACGCCCCCTGTCACCAGTTGCCTCCCTCTGCAGGAGTCAACCAACAGTCGATCAGGGTGGGTGGTGCCCGCTTGCCAGCCAGCCCTGCCCCCCACTGCTGCCTGCCACTGTCAGTCCCCTCCCTCTGTGGGGCGACTGGTGGGGTGATCAGGGGACCCTTGCTGGCACCTGCCTTGGCTGGCCTGGGGCCTGCGAGCTGGGGGCAGCTCCTGCATTGAGTGTCTGCCCCTGGTGGTTAGTGCACATTATAGCGACCAGTCATTTCACAGGTCATTCGCCGTTCCATTGATTTAAGTATTAGGCTTTTATTATATAGGATTTCTATGTGGTAGCTTCCTGGCACATTCATGGGCTTCAACTGAACAATTTGTTTTAAATTGATAAAAGATAGTGCTCTCGGTAATTTCTATTTGGAGCTGCCAAAAGCTGTCCTTGCTCACTTGAGGTGTTGAACACACAATACAATATACAGATGATATATTACAGTATATCTGAAACCTAT
This sequence comes from Myotis davidii, assembly GCF_000327345.1. Classification (NCBI taxonomy): domain Eukaryota; kingdom Metazoa; phylum Chordata; class Mammalia; order Chiroptera; family Vespertilionidae; genus Myotis; species Myotis davidii. Next base: position 1,668,592 of record NW_006383005.1, read on the forward strand.
ATAATTTTATTAACCAATGTCGCACCAATAAATTCAATAAAAAAGTTTTAAAAAGCTGTTACCTCTCATTAAAGTGATGTTCTTTTTCTCTAAAATGTTCTTGCCCTTCTATCTCCACATGCCAGAATTCCATTCAAACCTTTATAGAAAGCTAAAAATAATCTTCCTAATTTATTTCATTTATTCAGCAAATATCTGTTGCATGCTTACTATGTTGCAAGTATTCTGAAACGTTGGGGATACAGGACCTGAGCTCTGACCTCATGGAGCTTACAGTCAGGTGGGGAAGAATGACAATGGATAATAATTAAATGATGGGGAAGAATAGGGTACAATGGGAGGGCAGTCAGGGATACTTACACTTGCTGGGGATGGGAGAAGACAAAAGAAGTCCTGAAGAATTTTTAAAGATGATACCTGAAGGATGCATAGAAATTGGGGAGTAAAAGGGAGGAGAAAAGAGAACAGTGTGTAGAAAACTATGGAAATGAAAGTATTGGTAAAAGCACCCTTGAAAAGGGCCTCTTTAATTCTTCCTTCTCCCAGGTAATTTCTCCATTTGATGAATTCCATAGCACTTAATATGTAACTTTTTACTCTGAAGGCAAAAGGTATGATTTACACACATTAGCTAGTAAATATGAATGTAGCTTCAGAAGGGAATGAGGCTTTATATGTGTCAATGCAAAATGCTACCTTGAAACACACTTGAAACACACTTATACCACACATGCCCTCCTAATAATAGGAAGAGCACCACCTGTCTAGGTGACTACAGAGACCAAAGCAGCATGGAGGAATTGATTCATAAAGTTTTGGAGGAAGTACAAAGTAATTATAAGTTCAATCCTCAGATGTTACTTTAAAGGCAATTTCAGAAAACAAGGAAAACCTGGTAACCATCAGAAAGAAAAAATAGCTACTCTTATTTGCAAGAGCTTTTCTTTTTCTTTTTATTATTTTTTTATTTTATTTTTTTTCTAAACAACACTAAGAATGTATTTTATTTAGTCATTTTTCTTTACAGCTGGAACTCTGGGAATTCAAAATTAACGTTCTTGCCCGTGAGCTTCTTATAGACACCGGAAAAAGTTTCAACCTTGTGCTCGACGTTGTTCTGCGGCGCTTTGTCCAGATGCACCTTGATGAGCCGGCAGCCGTCCAGCTTCACGCGGATCCTCTTGCCCACGATCTCGCTCGGGAAGCTCAGGTCCTCCAGGATGGCGTCGTGCACAGCGGTCAGCGTGCGGCTCCTGGGACGCTTCTGCTTATTCTTTGTTCGGCTTTTTCGAGTTGGCTTGGGCAGAATCCTCCTCTGAGCGATGAAGACCACGTGCTTCCCACTGAACTTCTTTTCCAGCTCGCGTACCAGCCGGACCTGGATTTTCTGGAAAGACTTGAGTTGAGGAACTGGGACGAAGATGATAATAGCTTTCCGACCGCCACCAACTTCAATTTCCTTGGCCGCGGTGATGTTCAGCTCCCGCAGCGGGGCCTTGAGGTCCGAGTTCATCTCCAGCTCCAGCAAGGCCTGGGAGATGCCGGACTCGAACTCGTCTGGCTTCTCGCCATTGGGCTTCACAATCTTGGCGCTGGAACTGAACATGGCTCTTGGGTGAGCGCCGGCCTGAGAAGAGGCCTGGGTCTCGCGAGAGCTCATCAAATCTCCTGCAAGAGCTTTTCTTTTTAAATAGTCTCTTGGTATTGGCTGTTCTTTGTGTGTGCCAGGGTTCTGAGTTACTGGTTGGGAAAGCCTTCTCAAACCTGACAAGCTCCTTTTAAAAGCAAATCATTTTTTAAAAAATCAAATGTTCAGCATGGGCAGTGTTTCTCAGTGATTGAGCGTTAACCCATGAACAAGGAGGTCACAGTTGCATTCCTGGTCAGGGCACATGCCCCAGTTGCAAGCTTGATGCTCAGTGTGGGTTCTACAAGAGGCAGCCAATTAATGATTTTCTCTTATCATTGGTGTCTCTATCTCTCTCTCCCTCTCTTTTCCTCTCTGAAATCAATATATTTTTTAAAAATTCAAATGTTCACTACTCAGAGTTTTACCATTTTGTTTTAGATGCATGTTCCGATTTTTTTTTGCCACTTAGCTGAGAGGAACAGCAGTAAATGTTGATAGAGAAGATAGTCTGAGGACATAACTGTTGTCTTCATAGGCCAGAACAGATGGTACTTTATGAACCTCTATTCTTCCCCTTAATTTATTATAGTTCAGCAGTTTATTCCTAGTTTGAGAAGACATTTGGTTGGTATAGCTAAGTAAGTAATAGTCCTCAGACAATGAGAAAATTTATGTAAATATTTTTTGGTTGCGGTAAATAGGAACTTATTTTTCATTATCAACTTGGGAAGTACTTTTGATACCAGTTATTATTATTTTTTAAATATATTTTATTGATTTTTTTACAGAGAGGAAGGGAGATAGAGAGTTAGAAACATCAATGAGAGCGAAACATGGATTCAGCTGCCTCCTGCCCACTCCCTACTGGGGATGTGCCCACAACCAAGGTACATGCCCTTGACCGGAATTGAACCCTTTAGACCGCAGGCTGACGCTCTATCCACTGAGCCAAACCGGTTAGGGCTTGATACCAGGTTTTTAATTGTCCTCGTCAAGGAAAGAGATTACTTTTTTGGGTGCTGTCTCGTAGAGTGGTGATGTGTGACTGAAGTATGATGAGATGTGGATACAAATTTCTCTAATTCAATGAGTCTTAATCTTTTGTTTATTAATCTTGTATTAATAGGTGTTTTTTTTTAAGTTTTAGACTTACAGAAAATTTGAGCAGATAGTACAGAAAGTTCCCATATACCTCTCCCCCGCTGTTTCTTCTATCTTACATTAATATATTTGCCACCATTAATGAATCCATATTGCTCATTGTTATTAACTAAAGCCCCTCTTTATTCAGATTTCCTTAGTTTTTGTATGTTATTTTTCTAGTCGGGGATCCCATTCAGCTTAGTTGTCATGTTTCGCTGTCATGTTCGTTATATTCACATTACACTTAGTTGTCATTTTTCCTTCGGTTCCTCTTAGCTGTGGCATTAACCTTCGTATTTGGGTCATGAACTGGTTTGAAAATCCGCTGCACACCATGGATCCTCTCCAAAGAAAAATGCTCATGCTTCAGATGTCTGCTTGAGGGGAGGTCCATGCGTCGCAGGTTTACAAGCCCTGCTTAGGAGGGATGGATGGTCTTTAAACCACCCCCTTCCCCACATTTGGGCTCCATCAGGCTCTACCTCTGAATTATTGTGTGACCTTTTTGCAAAGTAGTTTTGTGTGTGTGTGTGTGTGTGTGTGTGTGTGTGTGTTTTCCCCCTACATGGGCCTCAGTTTCACTGTCTGTGCAGTGAGGGGTGTGTTTCACCTGATGGCACCGTAGAAGGCGGTAGCCACCTAGAGCTGTCAACATCCGAGGCAGACTCATAACATGAACACGCTAGGTCATGCCAGGGAAGTGATGGGCTTATCGATAAGGAGGTTGCAAAGACTCTGTGAGGAGAAAAAAACAATGCCCAGTGGGGAGAAAAAAACAGGACCTGGGTTCCACCTTAGTTCTGTGGATTTTGTTAAGTAATTTCCTTCCTCAGCTTTGCCTTCCTCATCTGCAAAACTGGGGCCCCTTCTTCTAGTAGTTATGAAACTCCTGGGAGCATCAGCCTAGATTGGTACCTAGTAAGCATTCGTGTGATGATTTATGATAAGAAAGAACAAGGGATGGTGGGTCGGTGCACGGGTGAAGGGCGGAGCTGAGGACTGTGAGGCCGGCCTGAAGGCTCGGGATAGAGGAACCCAGCTCACACCTTGGCTCCCCGACCACACTAGTACGTTGCAGGGCGCAATTCCACCTCCGTTCCGCCCCCGTCCCCGCC